>NW_025842793.1:305458-341710 GCF_002878395.1 Capsicum annuum | reverse complement strand
CTTTTGTGATCTTCACCTATATGTCTCATTAACGTACCCGTACCCCTTTGCTTGCCTTCACTTCTATGCTTATATATTTGTTGACAAATATTGCATTGCACCTCAATATCTGATATACATTCAAAAAATTGCCATGCAACACTAGTTCTTTTACGAGGTCTTGGGGCACTGGGAGGACGGGGAGGGAGATTAACCGATTCAGATCTAACGTTAGCATTTCCTACTGTGGGTGTCTCAGCAATATTTTCATTATCTTCGTCTAAATTAACCTCATCTATTTCATTTTTTCTTCTATACCGTAATTTTTCTGAGCTTCTACATAATCCATATCGTGAGCACCTATACCTATATCTTCCTCAAAAGGTGTACCAAGCGGTACCGGAGGCGAAGGCACACGGGTATATCTACTAGTTGAACTACCTCTACCGCTAGTAATTCTCTTTTTACTACCACTACCGCTTCCGGGACAAAAAATTTTAACACATTTAGTAGCGAAGTTTCTTAATTTACCATAATATAAATTAAATTAAACTAAAAATATTCAAAATACATAAATATAATAAAATTAAATATTAAATAATTAATACAATAAATAAAAATTAAACGTAAGAGATGGAACGACAATACCAAATTTTGGAAGTATCCGAAAGTTGCGACTTTAGAAACTTCTGTTCGTACTTTGTAAACGAAAAATTAAAAAATTAAAGTGAACACTTTAAGAAATTAAATATATTGAATATTTGAGAATTGAGATTTGAGAGAGAATGAGATTTGAGAGAGTGAAAAATTGTGTGAAAAATGATTTGAAGTTGTAGGGTATTTATAGAATTTTTTTTGAGATTAAAAAATATTTTTTAAAGTTAATTTTTATTTTTAATAAATGGGCCCAAACTAGCCATTTGGACCCAAAAACGGCTATATAGCCGTTGGGCCAACGGCTAGTTTGGCCCAAAATTTCAATTTTTTTTTTTTATAAAAAAAGGTATTCGGGCCGGGCCGGACGGTTAACCGGTGGGCCTGGATCGGGCTTGGTACGGTCCGGGTTAGCCCGGGCCCATTTTAAAAAAATAATTGGTTCAGGACCCGAAATCCTAAAGCCCTAGAGCTTACCAGGTCGTGTCAAATTGGGCCGAGTTAGTTACAAGGGCACCCGGCCCGGCCCACTTGACACCCTTAACTAAAGTTGAGATTCTAAAGTGCATGCTTCCAGTTGATATCACTCTATGAAGAATTCCTGTTCTTCTACTATGAGTGCAAGTAAGAACTCAGAATATAGAATTGAAGAAGAAAGTAAGAACTCAGAATACAAAATTGAAGAAGAAGAATAGAATGCAGACAGAAAATACAGAGAAAGTAATGTACAGAGAAGAAGAAATAAGAGAGAATTATTATTGATTAATCAGTAATGTTAATCCTTTCAATGTGCTAAGGTGATATATATATATATATATATATACTGATATAGAGAGATTTACCTTACTAGGTTGATTATCTGTTAAAATGATTATTATCATGATGATTAATGTGAGGAATCTCTTCTTGAAATAAATAACCTACAACACCAGAGAATTAAGGCCTTCTTTTTAACAATTCTTGCTCTAATTCTAAGTAAAGTCTAGCCCTTTCATTTAAAGAATGAAAAAAGTCCCACGTTGGTAGTTAATGATTGATGGGTAGTCTCTTTATAAGATTTGAACAATCCTTCTTCCTTTAAGTTACCTTTTGGGGTATGAGTTAGACGTAAAACTTAATTTTACATGGTATCAGAGCCGAACCTATCTCACCCAATATTGGATCACCAAATTAAAAAATGACCCACAAATCAGATGTCAATTCCTAGGCATAGAGTGAGGTGTTAAAGAATGAAAAAAGTCTCATATTGGTAGTTTATGAGATGGGCAATCCTTCTACCTTTGAGCTACTTTTGGGTGTGAGTTAGACGAAGACCTAATTTTACATCTTTCTAATATATGATGAAAAGGAAGAATTGCCGCTAAGTTGGAGGTACGGAGACAAATTTTGAAGTGTAAAGACTTCAAGTTGAGTAGGACCAAGACATGATACTTGGAGGGCAAGTTTAATGACGTAAATCATAAGGCTGGCATGGAAATAGGGCTTGCTACCTGAGCTATCCAAAAGAATTTAAGTATCTTGATTCTATTATCCAAAATAACGGGGAGATTGATAACGATGTCAGACATTGTATTGGTATTGGGTGAACGAAATGGAGGCTCACATTCGAAATCTTCTATGAGACAAAGGTGCCATCAAAACTTGAAGCAAGTTCTACAGAGTAACACTAGGAGAGATTGAATTCGAAATGAAGATATTTGGGACAATGTAGGAGTGGCCTCGTGGAGAAAAAGATACAAGAGGAGAGACTGAGATGGTTCAAGCATGGGAAAAGGAGATGCATTGATGCTTCAATGTAGATGGTGTGAGATTGGCTATCTATGGATGGTTTCAACTTTCAAGAGAGGTAGATGTATGCCAAAAAAAGTATTGAATGAGAGGTAATTAGACAAGACATGACAGAACTTCAGCTTACCAAAGGGCATCAGGGTAGAAGGTTAGTAAGTGGTTGAGTGTAGACTCGCTTATCCTTCCATACTAATAGTCGTACATAACTCTTGTAGCTTGTTCCTTTTATTTCTATTACTACCAATTGTCCCTTGTAATTTGTTTATCATATTATTTTTTGTAATTACTGTTCCTTTTTCAGTATGCTCTGTCATGCCTTGTGTAGTATTTTGCCTTGGTTTCTTCAGTCCAATTATTTTCTTGAGTCAAGGATCTACCATAAACTGTCGCTCCCTTCCAAAGTAGGGATAAGGTCTGCACACACTACCCGGCCTCTCCAGACCCACCGCTTATAAATTATATAGAGTATATTATTATTGTGATTGTTGGTAAACAGAAGGAAATTTGGGGGGAAACACCGTCCAAATTTCCATTTAAAGTTGCAATACAATGGGTAACAACCATCCAAATAGCTGTAAAATACATGTGGTAGCAAGAAAACTTGGAAACACAAATTTGGTGAAGCAAAAATAAATCACACAAAGCAAAACAATCACACATGAAAGTTTTAAGAGACACTAGGATCTGGTAATGTGAGCTATAAAAGAATCCAAATCCCTTTTAGAATCGCCACCAACAGCAACGGATTCTCTAACTTTTTTACCCAATTCTACCACGTTCTTCCTCACCTCATTTCCTTCCGGGGAAGCCATCAATTTTTTTAGCGCGGTTTCAATAGTTGTGGATGTAATTAACTCATCACGTTGTTCCCAATCCTTCACAGTGATGCCAATATTGAGCACCTTTGTGACGAGCACTGCAATCCTCGGATGGTCAAAAACCATAGGCCATGTGGCTAATGGAACACCCATGGTGATGCTCTCCAAGACAGAATTCCAACCACAGTGACTCAAGAATCCTCCTGTTGATGAGTGACCCAAGATTTCCAATTGGGGTGCCCAATCTTTCACCACGACTCCTCTTCCTTCTACTCTCTCTATGTAACCTTTGGGAATTTGGACTTGTTCACCTACTTGTAACAACGCGTCACTCAATATCCAAATGAACTTTTGTTGACTCTTTTCCAACCCTATAGCGAGCTCTTTGATTTGCTCTGTGGATAAGGAAGTAGTTGTTCCAAATGACACTAATATAACAGAGTTTGGTTCTTGTTCATCTAGCCATTCCAAACACTTGTGACGACTGACATTGTTTTGATCATCATCAATTGTCGCGATTGGATGTAATGGACCAATAGCCCATTCTTTGCCGCCTCTTCTAAGTAACCTATGGAACCTTGCAAGAGCATTGAGATAAGCTCCCTCAACCGCCTTGCATGTGGAGTAGAGGTTTCCAGAGCAAACAGTACTGTTAAAGTGTTGCATTGTAATGTAGTCCATAAACTCGGGGATGAAACTAGTCTGATAGGACGGAAGGTTATTGGGAAATTCAACTCCACTAGGGAGTAGAAGTTTCGCGACAAATTTGCCAATGAACAAGGGAAGGTGGTGTCGTATTATTTCCTCTTCCAAATACATGGAACTTATCATAAAAGCAGACGAGGCATGGAAACTATAGGCCTCTGCATTTGGTATAGAAACTACCGCGTCGTGAACAACGCTAGTCATCAAGGAGTCATAAATGACCACCACCCTGTGTGTTCTTCTGGATACCTCTTGTAAGAATGCACCCACAGGGTCGCGCAACATAAGGGATTCCTCAAGGAGGGGTAGTATGAATTTTTGCGATTCCATTTCATTTGAAGAACAATAGTATTGATCGCGAGATGGTGGATTTGGGAATTCATGGAAATGGATGTTACAAGTGGTAAGAGGATCCCAACCATGAACGCGACACTTAACCTGCTTAATTTTGTCACTATAGCAAAGATAATAGATAGGTACATTGTAGGAAGAAACAAGTCGAGAGATATGGAGAAGTTGATTGAGATGTCCTTGTAATAGAAAAGGTACCATCACCACAACAACATCTTCTTTAATTCCATTAGCAGTACTGTTTTGGTTTAAAGAAGAAACCATAATTTCTTTCTTTCTTCAAGAAATAAACTTTGGTATATAGAGAATATTAATACTTGATATTGTGGCTGTTTTAATTTGTTGAGAAAACACATGAAATCCAGCACCTATAAATGTAGTTACTATTTGAATTAACAAGACTTCATGCAAACAACTAAGTGCCGGAGGTGCCTTCTGGCAATATTTAATCTACTACTCCCTCTGTTTCAAAAAGAATGACCTAGTTTGACTTGACACGGGGTTTAAGAAAATAAATCTTGTAGTGTTAAATTAAAATATGTCAAATGTACCAAAATACCCTTCAATCTTGTGGTCTTAAACATGACATGTGGAAAGTTAAAATTAAAAAGTAAGCCTACTTGAAATGTAGGATTTATAATTAAGGATATTTGCAAGTAACCCTACCAGATTAACTCACAAAGTTGAAACTTAGACTTCGCCGCCGTTGTGATGTTACTTGCAACAAGTAAATACACTATCATGCAAAAACTTCTTACGCTGACGATATATATTAATTAAACTAAATTCTCTATTTTTTAATTTCTCATCTGATTTGGCATCTT
Organism: Capsicum annuum; assembly: GCF_002878395.1. Classification (NCBI taxonomy): domain Eukaryota; kingdom Viridiplantae; phylum Streptophyta; class Magnoliopsida; order Solanales; family Solanaceae; genus Capsicum; species Capsicum annuum. The sequence goes on along the minus strand of NW_025842793.1, from coordinate 336,591 downwards.
TAATTAAAGATCAATTGGATGCACGTCTAGGAAATCAATGTATTGTTTAATATTTCGCATATATTAAGAGATGTTTGCATAATCAGTCTCCCACGTCATTATATAAATTTTCTTTATAGGTTAATTTCCTTAAAGAGATTTGAAATCTCGAAAACTAGATATGTACCCTCTATAACATATAAATATGATCTAACAATAATTAAGCACCTTATATATATTAATTTGTTTTTGGAAAATCTATGAATAACATATTTTTTGCGAAACCTATTTCAATAGGCGTATGATTAATGATCTGAAGACTATAACAACTTTGTATATAGAAAAACTAAAAAATAAAAAAAACTTTAAAACATTATATACAGTATATAATTCTTTTTGTTTTTCGAATAAAATCGTAAATCTCATTAAAGTTTTGCTTTAGGCCACTAGGGGTGGCTCAAGTGTAAGGCTAATAAAGTGTTTGTCTCAGGCATCCAAAATTTTGAGGCCTCGAAAATTTTAATAGTGAATTTTAAGATTGCAACTTCACTTGAAATAATAATGAAGATTGTGAAATACGTCTAAAAAAATAAATAAGAAAGAAAGAAAGAAAAAGCTATGTAATTTTTACTAGAAATATTTTAGAACTTGAAATTAAACGACTCAAACTTGATATTAATAAATAAAATTTTAACAACAACATCCAATTAACGTATCGCAATTAAATGTCTGATATTTTATTCACTAGAATTAATCCTCATTTTTATTAATAATCGTATTAATATGTGAAGTTCAATGTTATGTGTCTTTTACGAATATTACATCAAAACCATCTAATATGCAACAAAAAAAAAAAGACAAACTTTAAACTGTTACAATATTATTTTTGTATGTATGTGTACATATTTAAAGTCTTCTATTAAAATTTGTCATTAAGGCACTAATTTTATTAAGACACTCTTGTACGCCACCATACTTCTTTATCAGCCTCTTACTACTTTTACAATATTTTGATAAATTAAATAAAATTAAAATTTGTCTTTAAGGCACTAATTTTATTAAGACACTCTTGTACGCCACCTACTTCTTTATCAGCCTCTTACTACTTTTACAATATTTTGATAAATTAAATAAAATTAGCCGCACAGACGTTATGTTACTAAATTTTCTATGCTAAATTCATCAATAATATTCAAAAAAAATTGCCGCTTAACTTTCAGCAGTATCGAGTATTGACCACATCGAGAGACAGGGAACCTTGAAGCGAAGGACTGAAACGAATAGAAATAATGTGTTGTTGGACTTGTTCTGATCATCGGACCATGAACTAAACGGTGAAAAAACATAAATTTTTGATTTTATAGATAATATGAAAGCATCTGCATTTTGCGATCCTTTGCTGACCATATTAGGTAGTAATTCTCTTTTATTGTTTATTTTGCTACTGAATTATAATTCAAAATTAGGTCGTTATTGGGGACAAAAATGGTTATATAATCGTTTTATTTTTGTTCTTACAATTTTTTAATTGCCAAATAAAATTTTTTCGTCTTTATTATTATCGCTTTATCAATGTGACTCTCAACCCTCATGGTAAACACATTATTGGGGCTTAGTGTGACATAGTCCAAAAGATAAATTCGTGCGGTTCTAAACATTAGATGGTAGTTGTTTTAGTGGTGACAAAACTGTCGCGCAAAGCAAATTAGTATTTGTGGCGATCATTGTCACTACACCTTAGGCTATTGTAGCGATAAGAGTTACACACGTTGAAGGTAAGATTTAGTTGCCACAAATATGCCGTCAAAATAACATTCAGTATTGAAAGTATTTTTAGCAATGTTAAGGTTGCCACTAGAACGACACACTTCTTGCAACTCTGTTTCAACTTATATGACAAGCTTTTTTTTAGTAGGTCTGAAAAAGAATGATATATTTTTTTATTTGACAAATATTTAATGACACTATCGATATTTATTCATATTGGGTCCCACTTATTTGACAAAATGCCAATAAAGATGTATTTTCTATTTAAAAATAATTTATTATTTTAAAGATAGTTTTGAAACATTGCAGAGTCTTTCCATATTTCTTAAAAACCGTGTTCAATCAAAATATATTACATAAATCTATATCTATATCTATATATTATTAATAGGAGAGGGCAAAGCCTCCACATGAAGCCATGTGGCATCTTATGAGTTAGCCATTTGGCATCTTTGGATCAAAAAAATAGTTAAGTTATTAGTTAATATTACGTATTATACAAAAGTCTCAAGTTAATTATTAAAATATTGACATGGAAATAACAGATTTTTTATTTAACTTTTTACACTTAAAAATCAATAACAATTAGTACCACTAATTGGCATATTTTTAGTAACAACGTAATTAGGACAACTAATTCACCTTTTTCAAACATGTTACTATTTTTAATTTGCTTTTCATCTCAAATTTTGACAGTTGGTTGTCAATCTTTTTTTTTGAAATCAAATTTTAACAATTTTATATATTTTTTTGAATTCCCAATAGAATGTCAATTTTCGACTGTTTTTATGTTTAAAACTGATACAACTTCTCATACAAAAAGTTCTACAAAGGTAGGTTTCTCTCTTCTCTTCTAGGAAGAAGTATCCAACCCATCTAATTTCATCAAATGATGGCCATATCGACTAACCACATATTTTTCTATTGTTTGCATTATACGAATGGAAAGATGTTTGTACAAATGATGAACACAATGAAGAATCAACGATGCCGATGCGAGGGCAAATTGCATAAGAAGATGACCTTATTTGTGGCTGTACGCACAAAATTTTACTTTTTTCAAATATACATATATTAGGTTCTTTGCTCTTCCTTTTCATATTTATTTAACATGTGATTGAAACTTGAATTGACTTTTAGTATATCCATATCAATATAGTAGACTGGTACAACAAACAGAACAACCGAAAACAAAAGTAGTTTCATCCAATTTTGTGTTATCTGTAGTGCTCAAAATACTTAGTGAATTTTCTTTTTTTACCATTCAATCATCATATTTGTTGATTTCATCCTTATCTGAATTAGAACGGTTATAAGTGAAAGTTAGATCTCATTTGTTTTTATTAAAATTAAGACATCTTGATTACACATCTCAATACTAAGATGTGCATGTCCGATAATGGTTGTTGTGGGTATTATCATGTAGTATATAGTAGCCACATAGCAGTAGTAAACATGCATCTGTGAAGAGTTTTTTTCAACATTAAAAACGATATATTTTTTCATATTCCGCTAAAAGAAATATTATAGAACAAGTGCATTTGGTCTTATATTAGAGGGTTCATCAAGACGAGATTTTAGCAATATTAATATCTGAGTATGTTATGATTAGTATCCCATGCATATCAAACTCTCAATAAATTAGTGTAAATAGAAGTTAATATTTTTTTATGCAGTGAAATAAAAAATGTCATATTTGTAGTGCTTTTCTGAGTATTGGCTCATCCAAAGACATATTTTAATATGTATTTACTTAGAAAATTCTTAAGAAATAAGCATTCTTGGGATATTTGTTCATTAATCACGTTAATATGTTGACTTTCATAGATACTATCCATTTGTGGTGAAATCTAAAAATATTTTACTTTCAAAGAAGATAAAGATTTCATTTGAAAATGCCTTTTTTGGAATAACAATATATCCTTTGATGAGATATAATGAAGTTAGAGTAGTTTTAAGTTAATGCTTATATCTGCTTCATAATGTCAGAGTGTATTGATATGTGGATAACTTTATATTGTAATGATGAGAGTGCCATGTGAATTTTGGCTCAATTGGTGAATGTTCCCTTAGTAATAGCATATGCTATGGCAACTCTATTATATTTTTATCCTGTCACCTTGGTAGGTGTATGAAACATGTCTCCTTCTAATAATCTTTCAACAGAATCAATTTTTTTCCTAATATTAATACATTGTGCTCTTGGTGCAAGAAATATTTCTTTCATTAAGTTTTAATTATATCTTACTGCCTTTTGAAGGCATCTTATTACACATCTTTGTCTGAAAAATGTTAATTTCAACGAAATCTTTCAATTTCTTATTTTACTATATTCAACTCTATGTATTCCTCTATCCGTAGAGTACATTGAATGTACAGAAATGGCTATAACAGAGTTTCTCTTATTCGTATTAACTGCTACTCTAGGGGATTCTAATAGACTAGAAGTCCTTCCGGCCCCTTGTGACTGTGAATTGAATGAATAAACGGATGAAATCAAGAAATAATTCAACTAATAGTTCGAACCAAGAACAAGAAATGGGAGAATCTCTATATTTTACTTTGTGGTAATTGGTTTAATATTTTGTTTGCCTTTTCTGTTTGTTTTCTCTAACCATTGTCAACATTTTTATCAAAACATTTATAATAACATGTTTGTTGAAGTGTAATAGCATCTTTATGTGTTCATGATATTTTTTTTCTCCTTATAGTGCGGCATGCTATTGACTTACAAGTGTAAACGTTTGCTTTCCTTTCCGTTGCACATCATACTCAATAGAACTAATGCGCTAACTTTAAAAATAATATAATGGTCCATTTATTTTAGGTATATATGCCTTGACTTATTGTAGAGCTTCTCAAGGAAGTCACTAATTTGAGTGAAAGACTTAAATCCAAAAATTCTAAGATAACCATATATTGAATTAGATGTTCTCCCTAAATATTACTTTCGTGTAGTTTTATTTTACACTTCTCTCTTGATTTCATGATGAATAATATCTCCAAACTTTTACACTATTGATTTTCACAGTATGTTTCAATTAGGTAGCATTCAAAATAGATAGTAAAACTTTTTTAATCCTTCATTGATCCTAATCTTCACCTTGAAATAAGTCTGTCAAGTGGGTCCGGCTGACCCGGCCCTATCCGGCCCACTTAAAGGACCCGGCCCGATTTGACCTGACCCGGTAAACCCTAGAGCTTTAGGATTCCGAGTTCCGAGCCGATTATTTTTTAATTTGGGCCCGATTAATCCAGCCCGGATTCAATATTTTTTTTTTTTTTTAAATTTTTGAGTTTTGGGCCAAACTAGCCGTTGGCCCAACGGCTATATAGCCGTTTTTGGGTCCAAACGGCTAGTTTGGGCCCATTTCTTAAAAAAAATTACTTTAAAAATTATTTTTTAATCCCAAAAAAAATTCTATAAATACCCTACACCTTCAAATAATTTTTCACACAATTTTTCACTCTCTCAAATCTCATTCTCTCTCAAATCTCAATTCTCAATTCTCAAATATTCAATATATTTAATTTCTTAAAGTGTTCACTTTAATTTTTTAATTTTGCGTTTACAAAGTACGAGTGGAAGTTTCTAAAGTCTCTACCATCGGATACTTCCAAATTTGGTATTGTCGTTCCATCTCTTACGTTTAATTTTTATTTATTGTATTAATTGTTTAATATTTAATTTTATTATATTTGTGTATTTTGAATTTTTTTAGTTTAATTTAATTTATACTATGGATAAATTAAGAAACCTCGCTACTAAAGGTGTTAAAATTTTTTGTCCCGGAAGTGGTAGTGGTAGTAAGAAAATGAATTACTAGCGGTAGAGGTAGTTCAAGTAGTAGAAATACCCGTGTGTCTTCGCCTTCGGTACTGCTTGGTACACCTTTTGAGGAAGAAATAGGTGTAGGTGCTCACGATATGGATTATTAAGAAGCTCAGAAAAATTATGGTATAGAAGAAGAAAATGAAGTAGATGCGGTTAATTTAGACAAAGAAAATGAAAATATTGGTGAGACACCTGCAGTAGGAAATGCTAACGTTAGATCTGAATCGGTTAATCTCCCTCCCCGTCCTCCCCGTGCCGCAAGACCTTGTAAAACAACTAGTGTTTCATGACAATTTTTTGAACGTATATCAGATACTGAGGTGCAATGCAATATTTGTCAACAAATATATAAGCATAGAACAGAGGCAAACAAGGGGGTACGGGTACGTTAATGAGACATATAGGTGAAGCTCACGAAAGAGAGTTAAATATTGAACGAGGTGGGCCAACACAAACTAGAATGGACCCAGCAACCGGTCATGTAACGAAGAAGTATAATAAATTGAGGGATCGGAAAGAAATAGCTAAAATGATAGTTGTGGTTGTTTGCCTTTTAGTTTTCCTTCTTCTGATGCCTTTATTCATTATATACAAGCAATTTATAATCCTATGTTTAACGGTATTCCTAGAAGTACTTGTCAGTCTGATATTTTTAGACTTTATTCACAATATTGTTTTTATTTATCAACATTGTTAAAAAATATTCAATGTAGATTGTCCTTAACTTCTGATCTTGGTCGTGCTGTAAATAAAAATGATTATTTAATCGTTACTTGTCACTGGATGGAGAGTAATTTTCTGATACAAAAACGTATTCTTGTTTTTTTATATGCTGAAGATCGTAAACATACTGGAGATTTTACTGCTGATTCTATTATTAAAGTTGTCGGATATTATGATATCAAAAATAAAATTTTATGTATTTCTTTTTATAATGCTTCTAACAACAAGACTGCTATAAAAAAATTAAAATCTACGCTATCTCCGCCATTGCCTGAAATTTTTCATATTAAGTGTGCATATCATATATATAATTTAATTGTAAAAGATGGTCTTGAGTTTTTTGAGCTTTATATTGAAAAAATTCATCTTGCTGTTGGTTTTATTCAAAGAAATAATCGTAGATCGAGAATTAGAGAATTTAAAGTTAAATGTCAAGAAAATGGATTTGCACCGATATTGATGCCTGAGGAAATTGATATTAGATGAAATTCTACGTATGAATTTTTAAAAACTTGTTATAAATATAGAATTCCTATTACACTAGCTTTTAACCAACATTGCGGTTCATTTGTTGATTCTGCTGATTGCATGCTACATGATTCTGATTGGGTTGTGATTAAGGATCTTGTTAAGTTTTTAGAAAAAATTTATGTTTACGGTTGAATTTTTCGGTGCTTATTATCCTACTGTTTGTAATATTTTAGCATATATAGCCTATATTTCTGGTTTGATCAAAGAATATAAAAATAAAAAAGGTTATAAAGAAGCTGTTGGTGCCATATTTACTAAATTTAAAAAAATATTTTTTCCGGTTCCTCTTATTTACTTGGTTGGTGCTATGTTAAATCCGTGCATGAAATATAATAATATGTGCCACTTTAGTACTATTATTTATACTAACTTAGAATAAATATTAACCATGATTCTGAACAAGTACAACCTGATTTGTGGACGGCTATGAATGATGCAATGGATTACATAGAAAAATTATATAATCACTACGCTGATTTATTTGATTTAGCCATACCTACAAATATCACTCCAACTGCCGCTCCTCATCCTTCCAAGGAGCCATCATCGTCTAAAAGGCTGGAACATAGTGGTTTTTCTGATTCCTTTTATGATTTAACTTGTTAGAACAGTGTTGATGAGAGAGCTTACACATTAACTTATCGGGAAGAGCTGAAATACTATCTTCGGTCGGCGCCAGAGGATCGCAGACGACGGATCAACACGTTGGATTGGTGGAGAAGTAATGAAACACAATATCCTGTGCTTTCAAGATTAGCTAAAGATATCTTGAATGTTCCAATGTCAACCATTGCATCAGAGAGCGCCTTTAGTCAGGGACGACAGTAGCTTGGAGACAACCGATACTCATTGGGAAGCAATGCAATGAATGTTCTAGTTTGCCTCAGAGATTGGATTAAAGCGGAAAGAAGAAACCAAGAAATGGAACTGGAGCCGAGCGACGAGCTGAAACTTCAAGAAATTATGTCTTCACGGGAGAACTCAGCAGAATCAAGTCCAATGCATGGTTTTGCCCCCGTTGACTTTGATTATCCTATGCAAGTTCCCGTTAATATTAATATGCATGAGTTATAAAAAATGATGTATAATTTGTAGATTTTTCATTTATGTAAATTATAAATCTTGGATCATTTTGCAATCAATAAAATTCCCCAAATTCATTCACTCCTTAGTCCTTACTTTTTATATTTTTTCATTTAATGATTTAAAATTTTAAATTAAATTTCTAGTTTTCTACTTTAAATTTAAAACTTACTTCTAATATATTATTAATTTGCTAACAAGTATTATTAATTTATTATATTAAGTAGCATATGTTTTGTATATTTGTGTATATATCTTCTATAGATGTGTATACTTAACGAATACATGTGTATATGTTTTATAAATTAGTATATAACTATATCTATATATATTGTAATGTATATATATTGTAGTGTATTTAATTTAAAGTATTACATATACATAGAATAGAGTGTATATATGTGAATATATCTTTTATAGACATGTATATTTAACGTATATATGTGTATATGTTTTATAAATTAGTATAGATGTGTATGTTTAACGTATACATGTGTATATGTTTTATAAATTAGTATATAACTATATATATATATATATATATATATATATATATATATTGTAATGTATATATATTGTAGTACATTTTATTTAAACTTTAAAGCAGTACATATATATTGGATGGTGCGTATATTTGTGTATATGTGTATATATTTTTTAAATTCTAATGTAGTATATACTATATATATATAGTGTATATATATTGTTTAGTGTATTTATAATGTATATAGATAGGTATATATAATGTATATTGAATTTTTTTTTTATATTTTTGACCAGGTTTGATCGGTTTTTTAACCGAGTTTGACCGGATTTAGGTGGGTTTGACCGGGTTGTGTTAAGTGGGCCGGGTTAGGGTTGTTTTAAACTTTTTTACTGTTGAACCCAGCCCAGCCCGACCCACTTAGACCCCAACCCATACCTGGCCCGGCCCACAAACCGGTTAAATGACACGGGCCTGTTTTGGGTTGGACCGACCCGGCCCACATAACAGTATTACCTTGAAATACTAGCAGATGTTTTTAATGTAATAAGTTAGGTATTATTTGAGGGTTTCTGAATTGTTATTCAGTAGTTTTGGCAACTACTTAATTTTGCAGAAGCAAATTTACATAGGATAAAAATTGCAATAGCAATATGAAAGGAAATTTACTTCCTTTGCACGAGAATAATAAGATACTCCAATAATCAATTGAAGATATTTGATGTCTTATTTGATCAAAATATCAAGTATACTATGTTATTTTTTAATGATTTTTTTTATTGTAAGTACTTTCTACTATAAAAGTATGAGTTTGAACTGTCAGAGATAATGATTGTGCCTATTCATGGATATGAATACTGTTCATGATAGAATGATCATATTTAAAGTGGTAGTTAATCTCTTTGATGTTGAGGTAGTTGTTGATGTTTATATAGATAGCAATGGCGAGGTTATTATAATGTAACTATAATTCTCCATTCAAAGGTACATTAATTGTCTCTTTTTTAATTTCATATCTCATAGCATATTGATATTGTTGTTTGCCAATTCACCAAGGGAGATTAAGATTTCATGGTAATTTCGACACTCTCTTTTAAATGTTTTATGTTAATTCCTTCAATTATTATTTTATTTATCTTTACGAAAAGCCTCATCACCACAATGCTTGGACACATATAAAGAGCGCAATATTCATTTTCACAAACTTTCTATTTTTGATTTTCTAGGATTTCATGGTTGATAATGACCTGATCTCTCCTTCTCCTAAAGAAACCTTGGCAAGTAAAGTAGATTTGGATTTGGATACATACCATATGTAAAGGAAGTTGATAATGATATCTAAATGCACTACTCTCAAGTCTCAAGTAACAAGGTCGACAAAGTGATTAAAAAATGAGGAAAATGCAGAAAATATTTTCTCAAATATTAGTTTTTTCTATTTTATTTCTAGCGCCGATAAATCCTTTAACAACATTTGGTGTCCAAAGTTCCCCCTTTCATATGGTGTCTACAACCATTATGATCTTACGTGCAAGTTTGTGCTCTTATTAATTAATTTCAGCTTTGAAAGGGTTATGTGGTTGTGAGAAATCTTTTATGACACCATCCATTAGAAAGTGAAATCATAAAATATATTTTTCCTAACTAGCTCACAAACATTGTTGTGACTTGGCGAGAAGGTGTATATCTAAATTTTCCTCCTTAGGAGGAATACTCTTAACACAAAAAGCTTGTTGTTCCTTATACAACTATAAGTGAAAAATGCACTCCAAGTGTGAACTATAACTTTTGGATAACAGATATCTGTGACGATATATGGTATTGTGTCTTTTTGATCCAATTCATTATTAGAAAATATGAATTTCTATTTGTCAACATATTTTGCCTTCGATGCTTTCTCTTAAAAATTTATTTTGTTAATGATTCTTTATATCATGTTTAGGTAATTTATTCTTTATTTCATTTAAATACTGTGTCGGAAACTAATTGATGACAATTTAAAAGTGACATTTTAAGTCGTATCAATTATAGTTTATTAGAATTTATTACTTCTGTATTTGCTATGGTTTGTTAGGCATGTCTGAAAAAAAATATTCTCAATATTTTTATTACAAGGTACTAACATATATTGAGAGTAAATAGAGCATGACTTTTAAAAAGAATATGTTTTATCATATATTTTGGTTACATGTAATTAGAACATGAGCGAAAAAAATATGTAAATTTAAAGATAAAAGAAGTTCATAGATTATAAAAAGACAGAGTCTAAGTAGATGCTTACACGGAATTAAAACTTTTGTACTTATTCTATGGTTATCCAATTATTTTTATTTTTTAAGCTTAAAAATGAATTCTTAAAAGCACCTTTTTAATTTACACAAAGACTTTAAAAGTGCTTTAAAATTATTTTGAAACTTAAAAACACTAAAAATAAATCAATTCCAACGGGTCTTATGTTATGATACACATTCCGCGTATCGCGTGGGTACTCTACTAGTTAAAATGAAAAGGAGTAATAAATAAGAATCTTGATCCCTAGAAAATGTGCTTCACAGCTCCAGGACCCATTTGATGCAATTTGGATCAAAATTGAGCACATCATATATCCATGTTGTAGTCTTTCATCGTCATTCTCAACCTTTCAGTGTTAACATCATCAAAGCTTTTAAAAAAATAATTTAGAATTAAGTGTACTTTATTAGGCACAAAAGTGATTTAGAGTGTATTCAATACGACGGAAAATATTTGTTCTTTGATAAATAAGTGATTCTTTTCCTCGCTTATTTTTTAGTATTTTATAAGTAAATTAAGGAAAAATTAACTCAAAAGTATTTATATGTGATCTATGAAAATACTATAGGGTGGGATGGGGTGGGGTGGGAAGGTGTTCATGCAAGTGAACTCATAGTACAGCACTATGATACGGAAATTCTAAACTTGTGTCTTACATCAAACAATATGATACCAATTTAAATTGATTTTTCTACCCAAAAATAAAATAAAATGAAGAATTGATTTATTAATTTACCAAAGTTTAACATGGTAAACAACACGTAGATAGACAGATAGATCGTCGATCGATAGATAGAGAGAGAAAGGGATAGATGAATAGATAAATAGATAGATAGATGGATAGATAGATGGAAAGTGTATTTTTCGACGAAATTCGTGACACTGTGATGAAAATAGTTTTGCCTTCTAGAAATGGTTCAATTTTAGATAGTTCCATATGATTAAAGGAATTCTAATGCTACCAATCAAAATAATGATATTGATGAAAATCATAAGGTTGATATGAACTCATACACTAATCTCCCAATGTATATATAGGCAAACTTGAAGATTAATCAACTAAATGACAGCCTAATTTGTGCCACTAACACACCACAATCAATTGGCACAATATCAAATATTGATATGATTTTCTATTTTATACAAATACCAACTATATACCCTTTCATTCTTTTGTATTATACGCAGGGAATCCATTTATATATAGGCCACATTGTGAAAGACTTCTATTAAAATTAAAAAAGAAAAAGAAAAAAAAGAGGCTTTTATTTTCTAATTTCCTGTTCAATTTGTAGAATTTGAACTCTTTCCATCCTCAGCAACTAAAGCATGAATAAATAAATAAATAAATAAATAAATAAATAAATAAATAAATAAATAAATACTTTAAGAAGAAACTAAATCATGAGTTGCGATGAAATGATTGAAATTCCTTCGATTTATCCTTAATCAGAGGTCTTAGATTTCAAGCTTTGAAAAGTTATGTTGGGAGTGCCCAATGCATAGAAATGAGCCACACAATGGATACATTTATTCTTATCTCAGGTTTAATATTGAGATATTCCACCTTATTCCTCGTAAACAATCTCTTAATTGGGTATAACAAGCACATAAGTGGTCAGGAATTGTCCAGCTACCAAAAAATAAAATACATAAAATTCCCTGTGTAACAAGACGAATATCTGCAATCGTGGAGTTAATTTACTAAAAGTCTTCATGTACTTATACATTATTCTGTGTATTATGAATGAAGCCATGCTGAAATTATTATAATTTTAAATTGGAGAACTACTCGGTCAACAAAGATGGATTCAGAAATTGAAGTTTGTGGGATTCTATAGTAATCTCAAATTAATTTATAATAATAATTAAATTCACAATCAAACATTTATAAAATTTTAATAGAATATTCAAAAGCTACTATGTTCGCGCTAACCATACCTGGAGAATGGTTAGAAGGGTCAATAGTGTTCTCACTTACCCTCCAGCGTAAACACTTGATGAACAACAAAAAACGGTTGGAAGGGTCAATAGTATTCTCACTTACCCTCCAGCATAAACACTTGATGAACAACAAAAGGAAGAGCAGGTTAGATGTTAATGCCAAGCTCATGGTACATATTGTTCGTTTTGGACTTGGGTATTTGTCCCTCGGGAAAGTTATTTCCAGTTCCAAAAAAGCGTGTGTATCATGTGAAATTATGATAGATGCCTTATAAAGCTCTTCAATATTCTCTCCTATTTCGGTGTGGGATTCGCGTTAGGTGTCGCCTAGGGTGTAACACACACCTCATCTTCGTCAATCCGCCCTCACTCTAATATCATATTTGTCATAGCTCATGGCATCCGCTTTGGGTCTAGATGTAGAGCCCTTGAGGATTTGTCTTTCGGGCTATGCCTTATCGAGCCCAAAAAGAACACTTATCATGTGAACTTCTTATATTCCTTATAAAGCTCTTCATTTTTCTCTCCCGATCCAATGTGGGATTTGCCCCTGAGATATCTTGTGCAGCTGATCATCTTCAAAAACTTTTCAAGCTAAAAGCCTGTCAGTCTTGCTTGACCCGCCTTCATCAGCCCACCATCTGTCGGGGCTTCACATTAATATTATTGAATAAACGAAAAAAATATAACAAAGAAAATCAAAATTATTTGATGTCATTAAACATGGAAAATAAACAAAAACTTCATAGCTACCATATACTTTTTTGTTAAGGCCAGGGGATCAAGTTCATATAGTCAACTAAACATGTTTACATTATCCACTAAAAAATACATTATTAACAGACTAGAAAAATCTCAAACGTGCATAGAATTTCTTTTCTTGTTCCATTATTCCACTTATGTACATACATACAAATCCCTTTCCAAATATATCTTCCTTCTTAGCTCCACAATTAATTGTTAGAGGACCAAATATGTGTCACACGAAGGGGAGGAAGAACAGGAAAACAACAAGCTGAAACAACAACAAAATGGAGCTGTAAATTGCTGCCAGAAAACAAACTATAAAGAAGAAGAACTGAAACTTGTTTTAATACTTTTATTTTTCTCTTAATTGAACATTACATAGACTACACACACATATATATAGTGTGTGTGAGGATTATAAACCACAAAACAAGCAAAAATATCTACTTACTAGGAGTTTTTAGACAAATCCGAAAATATCTTCTAACTAGGAGTTTCTAGACAAATCCAAAAATATCTACTAACTAGGAGTTTCTAGACAAATCTTAATTTCCTAACACTCCTCCTTAAGATTTTTCATTGAAACTCCCCGTAACGTCCTTTGGAACTCAAACTTGTTGATGGGAAGAGCCTTGGTTAGAATATCGGCTTGTTGTTCTTCACTTCTGCAATGCACCAGCTTAACTTCGTCATTCTTCTCGGTATCTCGCAAAGCATGAAATCTGATGTTGATATGCTTCGTCCTTCCATGTTGCACTGGATTTTCAGCCATAGCAATGGCTGATTTGTTGTCCACATAGATCACTGTTGGTTCTTCTGGCAAAAGATCCAATTCAAACAAGATTTTCCTCAACCAAATTCCTTGATTTGTAATAGATGCAGCAACCACATACTCGGCTTCAACTGAAGATTGAGCTACAATATCCTTCTTCTTTGTGCTACAAGAAAAAATGTCTGAACCAAATGAAAAGGAGTAACCAGATGTGCTTTTGTAATCGTCCAAACATCCACCCCAATCACTATCTGAATAGCCAATAAGAGCTCCATTCTCCACACTTCTGAACCAAATGCCATAATAAGTTGTCCCTCTAATATACCTTAACACCCTTTTAGCAGCTCCAAAATGCTTGGTGCTAGGACATTGCATATATCGGGACAGTAGACTAGCAGCAAACATCATATCTGGCCTGGTATCAGTCAGATATAATAAGTTCCAATAAGACTCCTATAAGTTTTGAATTTGCACGCTTTTCTACATCATCTTTCATTAACTTTTCATTCACAACAAGTGGATTTGCAATAGGTTTGCACTTACCAAGTATGAATTTTTTAAGAGATTCAAGGCATACCTCTTTTGGGACAAGAGAATTCCTTCAAAAGATTGAAAAATCTCTATTCTCAAGAAGAACTTCATTTGTCCTAGATCAGATATTTCAAAAACTCTTGAACCGCAAGAGAATCTTCACCTATGATCATCAAATCATCAATATAAACGGATATCACAATCAACCTCCTATCATCTTGCCTTTTGTAGTATAAAGTAGGCTCATTTAGGCTTCTGTTGAAGCCTTGAGACAACAAATGAGTATCCATGTTACTATACCAAGCTCTCGGAGCCTGTTTAAGGCCATAGAGAGCCTTTTTAAGCTTGTACACCTTGTCTTCTTCACCTGCAACTATAAAACCTTCAGGTTGTTCAACATAAATATCTTCTTCAATAAATCCATTTAGAAATGTAGATTTGACATCTAAATGGTAGATTTTCCACTTGTATTGTGTTTGCAAGAGCGACTAGAAATCTTACTGTCTCATGCCTTGCGACAGGTGCAAATGTATCTCCAAAGTCAACTCCAGGCTGCTGGGAATAGCCTTTAATTATAAGTCTGGCTTTATGTTTAAATATGAAGCCATCTGGATTGAACTTCGTTCTATAGACCCATTTGACACCGATGACGTTCTTTTGGCCGGGCCTATCAACTAGCTCCCAAGTATCATTTTTATTAATCATGGCAAAATCCTCCTCCATTGTAGAAATCCAAGCTTAATGGATTGCTGCTTCTTCAAAAAAAGATGGTTCCACAGGAGTAAAATTGCATTGCTCATAAACTTCAGCTAGTGACCTGGTCTTCAAAACTGCAGAATCTGAAGTTAATTCAACATTTGAATTGTTCTCTTTTCCAATAATAGGATTGGAAGAAATATTACTCGTCTGCGGATTTAGAGCTGCAACTGAAGTACTCTCTTCTTGGTTCTTTATAACAATATCTCGATCCCAATCATAGTGGCCAGACTCGTCCACCACAAGATCTCTACTGATAACCACTTTCTTTGTACTAACATTATACACTTTGTTCCCTTTTGCAATTGTGCTATAGCCCAACAAAATACAGAGTTCTGCCTTATTATCCTATTTCCTCTTTTAGCATCTGGAACACGGGCATAGCACACCGAACCAAATATTTTCAAGTGTCTCGCAGACGGCTTTATACCCCTCCATGCTTCAAATGGTGTTATGTCTTGGAGTGCTATAGTTGGTAACCTGTTCAACAAATAGATTGTGGTATTGACTCCTCAGCCCAAAAATATTTAGGCATCTTCTTTTCTGCCAACTTGTGGCATTGAATGCCTGGACAGCAGGTTCAGGCATTGAATGCTAACGTCATCGTATATGTAATACTTTAAATTAAATACACTACAATATATAGACATTACAATATATATAGATATAGTTATATACTAATTTATAAAATATATACACATGTATACATTAAATATACACGTCTATAGAAGATATATTCACATATATACACTCTATTCTATGTATATGTAATACTTTAAATTAAATATACTACAATATATATATATACATATATATATTTATATACTAATTTATAAAACATATAAACATGTATACGTTAAATATACACGTCTATAGAAAATATATACATATATTAGCATTGAATGCTAATATATATATATGTATTCAATGCCACAACTTGTGGTATTGACTCCTCAGCCCAAAAATATTTAGGCATCTTCTTTTCTGCCAACTTGTGGCATTGAATGCTAACGTCATCGTATATCTCAGGTAAACACTTTGAGCTATTGAAAAATACTGAGGGAGCATACTCGCAACTGATTCGCTTGCAGGAAGTAAATCAAACAAACGAGCAACTTTGCCTCGATGATTCACAACATTTTTAAACCGAGACAAGACCAAAGTCCAGAAACAATTATGATACTACATCGATAAAAGGAGTTCCTGAGACTAGATCGCCTAGAAGTTCAGATACTAGTCTAAAAGTATCTAAGAAGCTCGCAAAAACTCATGTTACTCGCCTTGCAAATATGAATAAGCCTGAGTTTCCTATTCTTCTTGTGGGAGCAGTAGTTACAACAGTTTCCGGTTCCGCCCTCCCCATTTCTGGTTTAGTATATTCCAACATACTTAAATCATTTTATGAGCCACCTAATGAACTAAAGAAAGATACGCAATTTTGGTCACTCATGATTGTAGTTATTGCAACAACACTTCTGATTTCATCGCCATTAGAGACAATTTTTTTTACCGTGGCTGGTTGTAAGTTGGTCCAGCGAATTAGATCGATGTGCTTTCAAAAGGCTGTCCACATGGAAATCGGTTGGTTTGATGAGCCAGAGAATTCTGTTGGAGGGATATCTACAAGGCTCTCCGCTGATGCAGCTATTGTTCGAGTTCTAGTGGGGGATACATTGGCAAAAATAACTAAAGATCTTGCAGCTGCA
Source organism: Capsicum annuum (assembly GCF_002878395.1). NCBI lineage: Eukaryota > Viridiplantae > Streptophyta > Magnoliopsida > Solanales > Solanaceae > Capsicum > Capsicum annuum. Next base: position 319,441 of record NW_025842793.1, on the reverse strand, counting down.
ATTGTTGGGACGGTGATTGCTTTTCGAGCAAGTTGGTTTTTGTCTCTTATTATCATAGCCATGCTACCATTTATGATGGCTAACATGTATGTTCAGAACAAGCTTGCTAAAGGATTTGGTACTGAAGCGAAGGTTTGTTGCCGAAACTTGATTCTTTTTATCTTTTCACTCCTTTAGTTTCTCTTCCTATTTTGTTACGTATATCTCCTTTTGATTCTTATTTTTTTTTTTTGCAGAAGTATGAGAAAGCAAGTCGAGTAGTCAACGATGCAGTGAGTAATATAAGAACAGTTGCATCTTTTTGTGTAGAAGAGAAGGTGGTGGAGCTATATAAGAAGGAAAGTAATGGACCATTAATGGCGGCACCGGAAAAGGGATGATTAGTGGGATTAGTTATGGTATTACGTCTTCATTCATTCTCCTTGTATACGCAGCAAGTGCCTACGCTGGTGCTCGACTTGTACAGGATGGGAAAATTTCAATTACTGATACTTTCCGCGTTATTTACTTACATGTTTAATGTTTTATGGTAATTTTTAGTAAAATTATTCAAAAGAATTAACATTCCTTGCATACTTAGAAATAATTGCCATGTTACATTCCTCCTCTTTTTTAAGTTGTCTTGGCGTTAGGCAGGCATCTCTGACCTAAGTTGCTCGGACTCTTCACTTTCAGTGCCACACCCGTGTCGACATGATGTGGGTGTGGAATTGGTACCCGATCTGGTTAACCGATTTTGGGTACTTTGACAAAAAACTGACTGAGAAAGCTAACGTGAAATTGAAGAAAATGAAATACCTTCAATAAAGAAATTTCTAAGTCTCTCCTTTTCCTTTAATCTCCATTCTTCATTCTCCTCTTGATCAATATTTCTTCCTCATGTTGTTCATATAATATCTCATAATTTAGGTTTTATAACTCTTTTTAGATATTTGAATCATTTTTAGCCGAATCCCCGCACTCATACCCACACCTGGATCCATATCCCCGAACCTTAAAATTTAGATCCATGAAGGATCTGACCTCTAGATCTGCACCCGTATCGGACTCCAACATCCTAGTCCAAGCAGCTTAGTCTCTGACCAATAAACAAACAAAGTTAGTCTCCCATTGTGCACTTCAGGCTTCAATATTCTCTTCTAGATCTTGTGTTGCCATTTTTGTTTTTGATATTTGGGAGAGTGGCTCGAATTAAAGGGAGAAAGGAAAAAGATGAAGGGATGAGTTTTGATGGAGTTTGCATCACTTGCGACCATTGCAATGTACCTCCAATCTCCATCAAGTAGTTACACGAGTATTTCACAGTTTAAATTTGTAAAATTCCATTTTTAAAGTAGCAGAAACGCAAGGTGAGACTGTGTACAAAAGATCCTTGTGGTCGGACCCTTCCACGGACCCTGCGCATAGCGGGAGCTTTAGTACACTAGACTGCCTTTTAACCTTTTCCCATAACAAATAATAACTCCACCTCTTATTTCTTCGCAGGTTTTCCTTGCTGTGTCTTTGACAGCTGTAGTTATTGCTCGGTCGAGCTTTATTAATGATTTTAAAAAAGCTAAGAGTGCTGGTGCTTCAATATTTTCTATATTAGATAGAGAATCGAAGATAGATATAAGTAAAGAGGACGGTTTAACTTTAGATCAAAGCAAAGGAGATATAGAGTTGAAAGAAGTATGCTTTGCATATCCAACCAGGCCAGACATCCAAGTTCTTCATGGCTTCAGCTTGACAATTTCGAGTGGGCAGGTATATGTCTCAACTTCGTTTAGAATTATACTATCCTCAAATATAGAGTAATGATAGATACTTGGCGTAACACATGGGGTAATAAAATGGTAAAACATTGAAGATTCACAAGCAGAGGGATCAAATATGCGCATATATATTAATTGAAGAAGATTAAATATGCATAGTTAGATATCACAACGACCAAAAGCAAATATTTGAGGGACTAAAAAATGCATGATTTTCAACTACAAATGTAGTAAGTTTAGACAGTTTCTTCCTATTACTAGCTCGTGATAATATGCATTTTGTGAAGAATTATTAACATTTACATTTGTTTACTACATAAATGTAGACAGTTGCTTTAGTTGGAGAAAGTGGCTGCGGGAAGTCTACAGTTATATCACTCTTACAACGATATTATAATTTTGATTTGGGTCGAATTATGCTTGATGGGATTGATATTCAAGATTTTAACTTGAAATGGCTGAGGCATCAAATGGGGCTTGTGAGCCAAGAACCAGTTCTGTTCAATGACACAATCCGAGCCAATTTCATGTACGGGAAGGAAGATGGCGATGCGACTGAAGGAGAAGTAGTAGCCGCAAAAAAATTGGCAAATTCCCACGAGTTCATTTGTGGCTTACAACAGGTTAGAAATAATGCATCTAATCAGTCGCACCAAGAGTGTAACCTAGTAGCCAATGAAGTCAAGACAAAAAAACTAGATGATTTCTTCCCATCTGTTCTAGTTTTGGTGGACAGACTAATCTTATTACCTATTGATAGTGGGAGGTGGGAGGTATCCCGTGAAATTAATCGAAGTACACGAATGCTGGACCGTATACGACAGCTATCAAAAAAAAAAGTTCATCTAATTAGTCTTAGGAGCAAAAGCTAATATAAAAAATGCAATAGAGAATTTAGTTTCTCCCTGCACATCTTTAAACATTGAAATATACATGTGAGGTAGGGGGCTAATACATGTTAGACTTCAATACTTTTATTTTTAGTGATCAGTTCAAAATTCTTAACAGAATTCAACGTCTTTGAAATTTCAGGGGTACGATACCATGGTTGGGGAGCGAGGTGTTCAGCTTTCAGGTGGTCAGAAACAACGAGTAGCCATTGCACGAGCTATTATGAAAAATCCGAAAATATTATTACTGGACGAGGCTACCAGTGCACTTGATGCAGAATCTGAAAGGATAGTCCAAATGGCATTAGACCAAATCATGGTAAATCGAACTACGATTATAGTAGCACACGGATTATTGACAATTAAGGAAGCTGAAATACTGTGTGCTGAAAAATGGAGCCATTATAGAACAAGGAAACCATGATACTCTTATCAGTAATGAAAATGGCCACTATGCCTCTGTCATTAAACATCATATGGGATCTATCTGATAACTCTTATTTTGACTGTATATATACATCCCTGTACAGTGGGCAAGAACAGCGTAGCCCGAGATCATCTACAGACAAAAAGGATGGTGTGTCAGAATATTCAGTTGCGCAGGTGACTCCTGGGTGAACCGCGTCTGTCACACGCTAGTGGGCTAACTACTCTCCAACGGCACAAGGGCGAATGACATTCTCATATAGGTTACAGAAAATGTTGGCACCCTATAAACAGACGCCCGTCACCCATTGTAAAGAATCGAATTTTAGCTTATCTCTATCTTAGAGCAATAAAATCGTTAGCCTTGTTCTTAAGCTTTCGTTATTTGTCTTCACTTTTTTCATGTTATTGCGCTCACTCATCTTGCATTCACGGTCTCTATTTGCTCAACCATAAGAAATGTGGACGACATTGTCTTCTAGATTTGCCTCAACCTCTATTTTATTCATTGTTTACATTATTTGTTCAGTTTATTTACTTTCTTGCAAACTCGCGCCACCAACAACGAATTTAAAATCGTAACACATGCTCTTGACCCACAAACAAATCTAACTGTCCTAAATCGACGGCAAACAAATCCGATAAATCTTGCCAAATATGAGCAGGAGACATCCCAACTCATAAGCAATATTTAATAAAGGGACATACAAGAAAAAGTTACTAAGTTAACAGCTTCAGAATCAGCAAAATGCAAAAACGATAAAGCATGATAATGAAGAAAGGAATGAAGTACACAGAAAACAAATTCTAATTAATAATTGAGCACTCAAAGGCTTACAAAAACATAATTACAAATTACGAAGTGTGTAAAGAGGAACAGCTGACTTATGAGGCTGTTGTAACCTCCCCTTCCATTTTTGCAGTTCTCATTAGAGAAATCGCGGTTCAAGATCTCCTCTTCAGAAGGAGTAGCAGGATCCTCTGAGTTCAGCTCAGGTAGATCAATTCGATCCCAAAAAATGGGGCCTCAGTGATGTATTCATCAATGTCAATGGTCCCAGCCTTAACTTCCTCTAAAGTATGTAACCGCAAGGATCATGCTCACGAACCCTTTCGAACCTGAACCGATCCTTCTGAGACCTAGTTTGGCTTTATCAACGTTGGAGTTATTCTTCTCGGCCAACAATGCCCCAAAGAGGATCCCCTTCAGGAGCAACCTGTGCCTCCACCATCACAGCATTTCTCTCCGAGAGAGCTCTTTGATAACATTGTGAGCTCCCATAATCTTTTGTTTCTCTTTTGAACTTAAATTCATAAAACTCATAAAAATGTGCCAAAATGCAAAAGTTGAAATAGACAACTTTGAACAATTGTACAACATTCTCAAAATTAGAAGAATGTAATTGTCGGAGTATTTTTGAAGGATATATCAGACCTTTTGCAATAGTTCAGATGCAACTTTGGCCCTCTTCATAGTACATATTAAGAATTGAACATAATATGCTGTTTGCTATACCATTGCCAGTAACTTTTGACAATTTCCTAGTGTCTTGATAGAAAGCACGAAGGATGTATACAACCTAAATAAGAGCTACCCCATATGATGCTTGATGAGAGAAGTGTACTGGCCATTTTCGTCACTGATAAGAGTATCATGACTTCCTTCTTCTATAATGGTTCCATTTTTCACCACACAAATTATGTCTGATTCCTTTATTGTTGTTAATCTGTGCGCTACTATGATCGTAGTTCTATTTACCATGATTTGGTCTAATGCCATTTGGACCATCCTTTCAGATTCTGCATCAAGTGCACTAGTAGCTTCGTCCAGTAATAATATTTTTGGATTCTTAATAATAGCTCGTGCTATGGCGACTCTTTGTTTCTGTCCACCTGAAAGTTGAACACCTCGCTCCCCCACTATGGTATCGTACCCCTAAAATTTGAATGAGACATTGAAAACTATTACGAATGTCGAATTAAGAACTAAAAATAAAATTATTGTGATCTAAAAGGAGTATCAAGTTTAGGAGTATTGACAGTTTTAACACTTTGACTTTAAATGTTTGGATTTCAATGTCTTCATTTAGGTAAAGAAGTTCTAATAGGTTAAGAAACTGGATTCTTTTGCTCCTAAGACTGATTAGATGAATTATTTTTCTAACCTGTTGTAAGCCACAAATGAACTCGTGGGCATTTGCCAATTTTGTTGCGGCTACTACTTCTCCTTCAGTCGCATCTCCATCTTCCTTCCCATACATGATGTTGGCTCGGATTGTGTCATTGAACAGAACTGGTTCTTGGCTCACAAGTCCCATTTGATGCCTCAGCCATTTCAAGTTGAAATTTTGAATGTCAACCCCATCAAGCATAATTCGACCCGAATCAAAATTATAATATCGTTGTAAGAGTGATATCACTGTAGACTTCCCACAGCCACTTTCTCCGACTAAAGCAACTGTCTATATGTACATAGTTAACACATGTAAAAGTTAATTATTCACATAATACACAATGTCACGAGCGAGTAATAGGAAGAAACTGACTATATCCTGTTGATCGTGTGGATCACGATTTTTGCATGTTTCTGCTTGTGAATCTTCAATGTTATATCACTTAATTACCCCATGTATTATCCCAAGATTTTACTTAAAAAAGGGCAGCCTGGTGCACTAAAGCTACCGCTATGCGTGGTGTCCGGGAAAGGACCCCACCACAAGGGTGTATCGTCCGCAGCCTTACCTTGCATTTCTGCTAGAGGCTGTTTCCAAGGCTTGAACCCGTGACCTCCTGGTCACATGGCAGCAACTTTACCGGTTACTCCAAGATTTTAGTACAACAATAACAAACCCAGTGTATTCCCACAAAGTGGGGTCTGGGGAGGGTAAGATGTACGCAGTCCATACTGCTACCTCCAAAGAAGTAGAGAGGCTGTTTCTGATAGATTTTAGTGTTACTGTATCTTTGAGGATAGTATAATTCTAAAAATTTACCTGCCCACTCAAAATTGTAAAGCTGAAGCCATGAAGAACTTGGATGTTTGGCCTGGTTGGATATGCAAAGCATACTTCTTTAAACTCTATATCTCCTTTGCTTTGGTCTAAAGTTAAACCGTCCTCTTTACTCGAATCTATCTTCGATTTTCTATCTAATATAGAAAATATGGAAGCACCAGCACTCTTGGCTTTTATAAAATCATTAACAAAGCTTGACTGAGAAATAACTATAGCTGTCAAATACACAGCAAGGAAAACCTGCGAGGGAATATGAGGCGGAGTCACTATTTGACATTGGCCAAAGGTTAATAATTTTTAAAAGGAATTTTACAGATTTAAACTGTTAAATACTCGAGGAACTACGTGATGGAGATTGGAGTTCCATTGCAATAGTCACAAGTGATGCAAACTCCATCAAAATTCATCCCTTCTTTTGTTCTACCCTTATTACGAGCAACTCCCTCAAAAATTTAAAAACAAAAACGGTAACACAAGATCTGGAAGAGAATATTGAATCCTGAAGCGCACAGTGGGAGATAGTTAGGAAAAACAGGTACGGATCTGGAATTTCAGAAGACAATTCAATGAGTGGAAATTGCCTATATTTATTGAGTTCCTGAAAGTTCTGAGCAGTTCAAAGACATACTAAAGGCTCTATCGTAGTGAAGTCAGCAAACTCATATCTCAATCAAGCTGGACAACAGTCTCATATATGGAGCTAGAAAGCGGTCTAGTAGGTGAAAATATTTAGTTGTTGGTGAAAGATGCCTACCTAACACAAGACAACTTAAAGAGACGGAGAACATAACTGTGCTATCTATGTGGGAAGGAGTCTTGAGAATCACTGGAGTACTATGATAAATATTTCAAAGTATGAAAAGAATGTTATCGATCATGCCCAAGACTATAGGGGAGTTGCTTGATTGCTGCAAAATTATCTGGTGTACTGATCAGACGTAAAAAGTGGCGGAAGACCATATCGGGCTGCATATGATGGACCATATGGAAAGAAGGAAATAGCAAACATTTTGAAGGAACTAGCAATTCCATGCATAAAATAAAGATGAATTGTCTTGTTTTCTTTCACCTTTGCTGTAAAGAAGATTTTGTACACGATGTTTGTATCTCTATTGAAGAACGATAAATATTTGGAGGTGTCTTCCCTATTTTAAACACTACTTTTGCATTTGGACTTTCACCTTTTCTAAAATTTTACATTGTCACATATCAATGAAGATGTCCAAATATCCATGAAGAATTACATATTTAGGTTCTATATATATTTCCAGATTCCTTTGAATAATTTTATTACAAATTAAAATAAAACATTAAACATGTAATATAAGTACTTACGCGGAAAGTAGCAGCAGCTGAAATTTTCCCATCCTGCACAAGTCGAGCGCCAGCGTAGCCACTTGCTGCATATACAAAGAAAATGAATGACGACGTAATACCATAACTAATCCCAGTAATCATCCCTTTTCCGGTGCCTGCCATTATTGGGCCATCACTTTCCTTATTATATAGCTCCACCACCTTCTCTTCTACGCAAAATGATACAACTGTTCTTATATTACTGACTGCATCATTGACTACTCGACTTGCTTTCTCATACTTCTGCAACAAAAAAATAAATGAGTATGAATTTCCGGGATAGATTTTCATGTATAGTCTCCAAACAAACATCAATTGAAAATATATATGTAACAAAATAGGACGGGAAACTTACTCAAGGAGTGAAAAGATAAAAATGAGATTGTCAAGTATTGGCAACAAACCTTCGCGTCAGTACCAAATCCTTTAGCAAACTTGTCCTGCACATAAACGTTGGCCACCATAAATGGTAGCATTGGAAAGATAATAAGAGACAGTAGCCAACTTGATCGAAAAGCAATCACAATTCCAACAGTTGCAGCTGCGAGATCTTTAGTTATTTTTGCCAATGTATCCCCCACTAGAACTCGAACAATGGCTGCATCAGCAGAGAGCTTTGTGGCTATCCCTCCAACGGAGTTTTCTGGCTCATCAAACCAACCAATTTCCATGTGGACAGCCATTTGAAAGCACATCGATCTAATTCGTTGAATCAATTTACAACCAGCCACAGTAAAAAAAAGTGTCTCTAATGGAGATGAAATCAGAAGTATTGTTCCAAGAACTACAATCATGAGTGCCCAAAATTGTGAATCTTTCTTTAGCTCATCAGGTGGCTCATAAAATGATTTAAGTATGTTGGCTACTACTAAACCAAAAGCGGGGAGGGCAGAACCGGAAATTGTTGCAACTACTGCTCCAACAAGAAGAATAGGAAACTCGGGCTTATTAAGATGCGCAAGGCGAGAAACATGAGTTTTTTCGAGCTTCTTAGATACTTTTAAGTTAGTATCGGAACTTCTTGGTGATCTAGTCTCAGATATTCCTTTAATTGATGTAGTATCATAATTGTTACTGGATTCTGGTCTTGACTCAGTAGAAGCATGTTGCGAATCATCGAGGCAAATTTGCTCTTTTGTTTGATTTACTACTTCCTGCAAGCGAATAAGTTGCGAGTATGCTCCCTCAGGATCTTTCAATAGCTCAAAATGTTTACCTGAGATATACGATGACGTTAGCAGTCAATATCTGAGAATGGTAGAAAACATTGATTAGGGAAAAAGATGTGTAATTTGATCAACCCATTTAGCAGTGCTTCAAGTGCTTAGAGAGAAAATCAAGCAAGATATATTGTATTATCATATCCATACATATTTGTTTATACCTTCCTCAACAATTCTGCCTTGATGAATGACAGCAATATTATCAGCATTCCTCACTGTACTGAGGCGATGTGCGACAATTATGGTTGTTCGATCAATCATAATTTTGTCAAGTGCTTCTTGTACAACACTCTCTGATTCGGCATCTAGTGCACTTGTTGCTTCGTCTAGAAGTAAAATGCGAGGGTCTTTCAGAATTGCCCTTGCTATCGCAATTCTCTGCTTTTGTCCACCAGAGAGTTGAGTTCCACGTTCGCCGACATTTGTCTCTATTCCCTACAAGAAAAATCATTCAATTAAACAAAAGCCAAATACGATCATTCTAATCAAGTCAAACAAAAGCATACAGAAAATATGAACCTCGGGTAGGCTGTTAATAAATTTAGTTGCATTGGCTATCTCAATTGCCGCTTCAATTTCTTCTTTGGTCGCTCCATCTTTCCCATATGCAATATTTTCTCTGATGCTAGTCGAAAACAATGTAGGTTCTTGACTTACTAGCGCAATTTTCTGTCTAATCCACTTAACCTGGAAGTCTTTGAGATTATATCCGTCTATAAAAATTCCGCCTGATTGTGGATCATAGAATCTCTCGATTAAACTAATAATTGTGGACTTCCCACTTCCGCTTCCACCAACCAAAGCAGTAGATTTTCCACCTGGGATTAACAACGAGAACTCGTTGAGTACTCTCTCTGTTGGTCTACTTGGATAGCTAAAACAGACATCTTTCATCTCTATATCTCCGCGGATGTCATTCAAAATTATCCCACTATTGTTGTACACATCAATCTCTGGATTTCTGTTTATAGTCTCAAACATCTTGGAAGCAGCAGCTTGCCCTGCTGTAAATGCAGTTAAGCAAGGAGATGCCTCACCTACTGACCTACAAAATAGTTTTTGCAATTATGTTTATGGTCATCACATTAAAGATCTTAAACTTGAAAACACGTTCGAAGTTACTCAAGATTAATCGACGAAATACTCACAATGAAGCAGTTAACACAGCTAGAGTTATGCTCAACACTGTACCTCCTGTGTAACCTTTCTCCAAGATCATCTTTCCACCATACCAGAAAGCCAAAGCATAATTGCAGAAGAGAATAAAATGGGTCGATCCCAAGCCCAAGCCACTTGTAAGTCCTTCACATACACCGGATCTGTATGCCTTTTGTAAGGACTTGTTATACACTTTGATAGCGTGCTTTTCACCAGTAAATGATGCAACCTACACAATGTACAGTATGGATTTTATCCAAAAGTTAGAGAAAGTATGTTTTCCCGGCCATTTTCCTTTGATGACATCCATCAAAGTTAGAATCCCAGATTTGGCCTCAGCTAGCAAATAAGCACTCCAACTTTGAGTGTGCACATCTAGACACTTCAACGTGGCCTCAATTGACAACTAAACACCCCAACTCGTTCCCAATGTATCTCGTCATCACCCAATGCGGATATGACACGTAGACGATCATTTTCTAAAATTGTAGTCTTCAACTGACACAATGGAACGAGCTGAGGTGTCTTGCTGAAACCAACTTTGAGTTTAAACTAACAGGAAAATAATCATGGAGAACAAACATACATAAACTGAGAGAGAATAAGCATTAAGTTCTAAGGTTAAAAGTCTTACTGTTCTGATGGAACCAATTGTTTGCTCAACTACATTGGCTGCTTTGGAATAAGCTTTTTGCGACTGCAAAGCCTCTCTAGACATGAACATGAACATGATGCCAACAACTATTACCAGCGGAATAATGGGCGAAAGCATAACAAGTGCTAGATGCCACCCTTTGATGAAGGCAATGATAAATCCTCCTATAAACATTGATATGCTCCTTATGATCTTCCCCACCTGAGTATATGCAATAGTCGGAAAGTGGAAAATATGAAAGAGAAAGACAGACAACTACGGAGAATTTTATAATATAGGTCTAGTTACATATTTCCAAACTTTATGTTGCAACCACAAATGATCTGGCCCTTCCCTGGACGCTGCGTATATTGGGAGCTTTAGTGCACCGGGTTGCCCTTTTTTATGTTGTAATCACAAAACTTGTTCTTTAACATTTCAACAGAAATCTTTTTTATTTCAACACGGATCTTGCAACTTGTCAATTGATTTTTTTTGTGTGTGCACAGAAATAATCAGGGCAGTATTACTTGTCGTACCTTATCGCCCATTGCATCTTGTATGATAAAAATATCACCAGACATTTTCCCAATAACTTCTCCTGTATTTACTTCCTTATCAAAGAAAGTTACATCTTGTCGCAGAACACTTTTTAAATACAACACCCTTAGTCGTGCAGCTTGTCGCTCTGCAGTCACCGTCCAGCACGTCACCTCTAGCAAACAAGTGACACAAAATTTAGGAACTTTTGCTATTAATTCGTACTTGAAAACAATTAGCACAAAGAAAATTATGCTTAGTTAGTTAGACTTACGAAGCAATGCTGCTACACCACAACCAATTGACAAATAAACAATTTTTAATGATACCTGAAAAACAAGGGCCATGATTGTTCATAATAAGCAAATATGAAGGATTATATCGAATGTGAGGATATGAACAAACGGATTTGCTTGTGCTCTTCCAAAAAAGAAAAAATGGAATAATTGAAGACGGAAATGTCATGTGCCGTGGCACTTTAAAATGGACATTGAGTCTAACTCGACACCAAAAGCTAGTTCACGAGATGATAATTAACTAAGTCATATTATAGAGCTCACTCATCCCTTAAAGCACCGATATGAGACTCTTCACACACACACACCTTAATGCTCAGGACTAGACGTCTAGAGCGTGGTCAATTTTAATATGGGTGCCCAACATCTAGAAATGATAATAGGATGGGCCCTGCTAGAAGTGTTCATCGATTGGTTTGGGTCAGTTTTCTAAATATTGGAACTAAATCAAACCAGGAGCTATTTATCAGGTATGTCTCCACTTAGAGTGCATGCAGCATAAGCACATCCATAGACTAGGTTAAAACATATTAATTACAACACATCGGGGTCATTTAGTATACACTGAGTTAAAATTATTATAGACCTGGACCTTAAGCATAGTGTTTATTGTTTAAATTAATTCAACTAATTTTTATAATCTATACTTATTGTTATGGAGTACACACGTAAAATACGTGCCCATATTTTTATTTTTTTTAAAGAAAAAACTATATCAAGGGAGGAAGAGGAAGCCAACACTACGCTATTGATGATGACGGTTATACGATTCATCTCAACCGCAGAAGGTAGAGAGCTCACCAAGTGAAATAGCCCTCGATCAAACCCATGAGTTTATTTATAAGCAAGTAAATTGTCTCACAAAAGAATATAAGCATATAGTGAAACAATTGCTTGGGAAATTATAAAGAGTATACACTACAACAATAACAGATTTTACCAGCATTAGTTAATTGTCATTGGTTCCAAATGTCGTTGTATTGGTTCCAAATGTCGTTGTAGGCTTTAGAGACATTTACAGACAGCGCGCTAAAACATATAATATAGTTGTTGCTGCTAAATATTTTTTTTTTGGTGTAGTGATAGTACCTTGGAAACTTCTTGTAGCAAAACTGAAGTTTGGTTTAGTCCAAATGCATCAATCAAATCACCAAACAATACAGTCACAATAACTTGACATAGTCCATTTCCTGCAGCACCTATTGTTCCAAAAAGCATTAATATTTTGTCAATAGTATCAGCAAATGAAAAGAGTTTGTAAAATGCAATAATATTGGTGTTGTTAATTTCCTCAGCCTTTATTAGTTCTTGTGACATTCTATCACTAAATCTTGAAGAAGACCCTTCAAAAGTATTGTTGTTATTAACCATATTTGGTCCTCTTAACAACTAATTTTTGAGCTAAGAAGGAAGATACATTTGCAAAGGGAATTGAATGTATTTAAAGTGTAAATAATGAAACAAGAAACAAAATGCTTTGCACGATTTAGAGTTTTCTGGGCTGTTCAAGTTTTTTTAGTGGATAATATAAACATGTTTAGTTGACTATATGTAATTGGTATCTAAAAATTGCTAGTTTATTTTGCCATGTGTAATGACATCAAATAATTGAATATTCGCGCAAGATTTGTTTTGTTATATTTTTTTTCTTTATTCTATAATTCACTACAAGAAAATATGGAATTAGCTATGTAATTTATCGGTAATCCACCGTCAAAAAAGTGCTCCTAGCTAATTGAATTTTGTTATAATCATTGCTAATCCACAACTAAATGGACTTAGGATGGAATTTTTATTATTTGACAGACGATCGACTAATGGAGGCGGGTCAAGCAGGACTGCTTCTAGGTTTCTAAGATTCTGAAGATGATGTATACGTGACATTTTAGGCGCGGAAACCACATCAAGTTGAGAGAAGGAAGAAAAAGTTTTATAAAGATGTATCCAAAAGATAAATTTGCGCAAGTCTAAGCCCAAAGTGAAACTCATGAGCATGGTTTAAGATTAATTTTGTATCAGAGCATAGAGGGCGGACTGATGGAGTGGGTCATATAGGACTAGCTGGCTTCTAGGTTAGATGATAAGCTTCTGAAGATAAGATGCACGCGACATTTTAAGCAAATTATTAGGGCTGCTTATCAAGTGGATAGTTATATTTAACGGTTTGATTTATTGATTATCAGATTTTAAATATACTAATCTGCTAGTCAATCAATAAGATAACAGTTGGTTTGATATCGGTTAGTACTTAATGAACGATTATCTGGTGGTGTGTTGAAAAATCTAAGAGACAATGAAACATCAAATGGTTATTGATATATCATCCATTTCTTCACTAACTAAGTTGTTTATATATATATTGTGATTCATCTATTTATCAATCTTTTAGACTTGTTGATACAATGCTAAGTGTGTATCAAGAGATTCCAACCAACACAAGAACAACAAGATGAACAACAAAGTGCTCGTGAATCGAAAATGGCCACACACGGCTTCACTAGGCTTGCAACACTTGTTTGAACTAGAAAAGTGAGTTTAACAACAAGAACAACAAAGACAATATTGTTAGTGAATCGAAAGAGCCCCACAAGGCTTCACTAGACTTTTATATTCAACAACACAATGTTAACAAGATTTACAAAGAAAGAGATAGAAACTTGACACACAATATTCATTAATCTAAGAACCCTAA
>NW_025842793.1:300989-302458 GCF_002878395.1 Capsicum annuum | reverse complement strand
GGGGTGGACAATGGGGTGTACAACCCGTGGGGTTGGAGCTGTGACTTGGCTCCTTTGCACTCAACACATTGGCCGCAAATCCGAGCCACATCCTTGTGCATTCTAGGCCAATAAAATTGTTCTTCCAAAATTCCGAGGGTCTTCTCGACCCTAAAATGGCCCATTAGACCGCCATTGTGTGCTTCCCTCACAAATAATTCTCTCCACAAACTTGAGGAAACATACAATCATCTACCTTTAAACAATTATCCATCAAATTTGGTATAGGGATGGGAACCCCTATTCGCAACCCACCTATCCCTTTCCAACTCTTCACTTTCCCTATAGATAGGAGCGAAGCGAGGGTCCTCAGGATATAAAGACTTGAGGCATTCAAACCCTATCAACTTAGACGACAAAGTAGACACAAGCACATGTTTTTGGGATAAAGCATTGGCAACCACATTGTCTTTACCCTTCTTGTATTGAATAACATAAGGGAAAGTTTCAAGAAATTCAATCCATTTGGCATGCCGCCGGTTAAGCTTGTCTTGTACCCGTAGATGCTTCAAGGATTCATGATCCGTTTGGATCACAAATTCTTTAGGACACAAATAATGTTGCCAAGTGGCCAAGGCTCTAATCAAGGCATACAACTCTAAATCGTATATAGAGTAGTTTAGAGTTGCTCCTTTGAGCTTTTTGCTAAAGTAGGCAATAGGCTTCAATTCTTGCATTAAAACCGTGCCTATGCCGACTTTGCTTGCATCACATTCGACCTCAAAAGTCTTGTCAAAATTTGGCAATTGTAGTAAAGGGGCCGAGATGAGCATAGCTTTCAAGTCCTCAAAGGCCTTAGCTTGTTCATCTCCCCACTTGAAAGGCTGATCCTTTTTAATCACTTCGGTCAAGGGGGCGGAAATGGTGCTAAATCCTTTGACAAAACGTCTATAAAAACTAGCCAACCCATGGAAGCTTCTCACTTCACCTACGGTTTTGGGAGTTGGCCAATTTTTAATGGCGTCAATCTTAGATTCATCCACTTCGACCCCTCTTGAGCTCACTACAAACCCAAGAAATACAACCTCATGGACACCAAAAGAACACTTTTCTAGATTAGCATATAACTTCTCCTTTTGGAGGACATCAAACACACATTGTAAATGCTTTACATGCTCATCTAAGGACTTACTATACACCAATACATCATCAAAATAAACAAAAACAAACTTTCCAATAAATGGCTTCATCACATGATTCATTAGCCTCATGAAAGTACTTAGAGCATTTGTTAGGCGAAATGGCATAACCATCCATTCATAGAGACCGAATTTGGTCTTGAAGGAGGTTTTCCATTCCTCACCCGGTTGCATACGAATTTGGTGATAGCCACTCCTCAAATCAATTTTAGAAAACAAACACGAACCACTCAATTCATCAAGCATATCATCACCCTATTCCTAGGTTAGATGATATGCTTGATGAATTGA
>NW_025842793.1:292371-300889 GCF_002878395.1 Capsicum annuum | reverse complement strand
AAATGGCTTCATCACATGATTCATTAGCCTCATGAAAGTACTTAGAGCATTTGTTAGGCGAAATGGCATAACCATCCATTCATAGAGACCGAATTTGGTCTTGAAGGAGGTTTTCCATTCCTCACCCGGTTGCATACGAATTTGGTGATAGCCACTCCTCAAATCAATTTTAGAAAACAAACACGAACCACTCAATTCATCAAGCATATCATCTAACCTAGGAATAGGGTGATGATATTTTACCGTTATCTTGTTGATGGCTTGGTAATCAACGCACATACGCTAAGTCCCATCTTTCTTGGGAACTAGTAGCACCGGAACCGCATAAGGGCTCATACTCTCCTTGATATATCCTTTATTGAGGAGTTCCTCAACTTGGCATTGCAATTCCTTGGTATCCATCGGGTTGCTCCTGTAAGCCGGTTTGTTGGGCAATTGTGAACCCGGCACAAAATCTATTTGGTGCTTAATTCCCCAAAGTGGGGGAAATCCTTGCGGTAATTCCTTTGGGAAAACATTCTCGTAATCCTGCAAAACATGTGAAATAGGAGGAGAAATAGAAATGTTAGTGGCATTAGTGTTAAAACAATGAGCCAAGAGGAGCATCAGAGTGTCCTCGTCATGATCCACAAATAATTCTTTCCTCCTAGCCATCATCACCACACTTCCTTTCCCCTTAAAAATTAGGAGCCCCTCGGTTTCCCCTACTCCCTCACTCTCGGTTTCCCCTCTTTTCCCTCACTCTCGGCCTTCTTTCTCTTTTCCCTCAATTCCCGCATCTTTTGGTATAATTTATTCACTTGGGAAGGCAATAATGGATGAAGAGCGACCTTTTGGCCATCCTTCTCAAGTGTATACCGATTGGAACTTCCATCATATTTGGTCAACCTATCGTATTGCCAAGGCCTTCCTAACAACAAGTGACAAACTTGCATTGGTATCACATCACAAAGCACCTCGTCATGGTAGTTGGCTACCTTAGAAAGTATCACACATTGCCTTGTGACCTTTAACTCACCTCATTCATTCAACCATTGCAACTTGTAAGGACTAGTATGAGGTGTAGTCAACCATTTCAAGAAGTTCACCATTGCAACACTAACCACATTCACATAACTTCCACTATCTATCACCATAGTACACACACTTCCATTCACAAGACATTTAGTATGGAATAAATTCTCCCGTTGGATAGGGTCATCTATCGCCTTACTAATCATGGAACGCCTCACTACAAAGTTTAGAACCACACACTCCCCTTCTTGTGGATAAGCATCCTCACAATCATGATCATCATATGGCTCATTTTTAGGTTTCTCTCCATCTTGAGGCTCGGCCTCATTCTCTTCTTTTTCAAGACCCACTTCCTCACCAAGGTAATACAATCTCTCTTCCCTTAGGATCACATTACGCTGGTTTGGACATTCATTGCTTTATGTCCCCAACCTTGGCACTTGAAGTATTGGAACCCTTTAGGATTAGGATACTTATAAGCTTCTTGCCGGGGAGGAAATTTATGGACTGTTTTAGGCTCGGACAGCCTTGTAGTGGTGGGTTGGTCCTTGTTTTTAGGCCAACCCGAAGATGGTTGAACCATATCTTTGCTCCTCGGCCAAACCGAGGTTGATGGTCCCTTTGACTTGAACGACGACCTCTCTTTAAGCTCCCTTTCAATCTCAAGATCCGTTTGGAAAATCCCTTCAACTATATCAAACTTGTGAAGCGTCAAATAAGTGGAGATCTCTTTGTTCAACCCACACTTGAAGTGAATGATGTCATGGCCAATTTGTTCTCCCCGATGATCAAGCTTCAACATGAGTTGTTGAAAATCTTCATAGTATGCCATAACACTTCGATTCCCTTGTCTCAAATTGTACAACCTAGCAAATAACTCATGACGATAACTTTTGGGAAGATACCGTTGCCTCATTAGGTACCTCAACCGAAACCATGGTGGTGGTTGTCCCTCTACCAACTCGTTGCCAAAACGCTTGACGTATTCCCACCAAGTGTTAGCATAGCCTTCAAAATGAGCTATGGCATAACAACTCTTCTTCTCCTCCGACATATCATTCACTTGAAACACTTTATCACACGCCTAATCCCAAGCAAGATACACCTCGGGGTCACTTTCACCCTTAAAGATAGGTAGGCTCAATTTGATGGTATTGATGACTACGTCTCTCTCTAGGTGTCGGTTTCACCTTTCTCCATACCCTTGGTATCTCCTTGGATCCACACGACCTTCTCTCATCTCTTCCTCCCTCATGTAGGCATCGTCAAAGGATCCATACCCTTCATAATCCTCTCTACCATATTCCTCAAGGTGAATGGAACGCTTTTGGACATTTGGAACTTGATTCGGAGGAACTGGATTTTGTGGAGGTGGTGGTCTTTGGTTTAGTGGAGCTTGGAAGGGGGGGTTCAGATTTTGTGGAGGCATTTGACGTCCGAGTACCTCTTGCGGAACTTGAGATATTTGGGAATATGTTGGTCTATTGGAGTCTCGGTTTAGAGGGTTATAAGTGGTTTGGCTTGCAACATTTAGTGGAGCTAGTGAAGGATTTGGCAATTGTGGCCATGTTTTGGGAGTAACGGTGGCGGAGGAATTTCTATCATGTCCACTTGACGAAAAATGTCGAGGAGTAGAAGGACGAGAGCTCCTTTGACTCTCCATTTGTTCTAACCTCCCACTAATAGTTGTCACTTCTCCCCTTATGGCTCCCACTTCTGTACTCAACCTTTCAAGAGCTCGGGTCATAGCCTCAAGAGTGACCCTCATATTCTCCATTTCATTAGAATCCACAGTTTGAGATGTGGTTCCCTCCATTATCAAGGTATCACCTACACAAGCAACAAACAAGTTAGTTTAAAATCCCTCTCCTCACTCACACTCTCTTGGCTCACTCACACTCAAGTTCCACAACAGTTGTTGATTGGCTAGGAACCCGTGAATCCGTAAGCTATGAGTATGCTCTTGCCCGGAATGGATTCTTGTTTGAAACTCAAAGAATTCTTATCGGACTAGAGCCAAGAGTTACAATGTATTCAAACAACAAAAGCACAAAACAAAAGTTGACACGAACACAAGGCTTCAAGTGACTAATTGACAAGCTAGTAGGAATGTACTAGTTTGTTAATTAGTTCTCAAGTCAATTAGAGGAAACTAGGAATCAATAATTAGAAACTAGAACATCCAAATTTGAGCTTAATTATTACGTGAATAGTAACTAGGGTGACGTGGCAGCATGTCAATGGCCGCGGGTCCACATAAATAGTTCATCAACTTGAAGTCTTAGTCCCCTTAGATCTTTTGTAATGGATGACTTATTATTGGGATGGAAAACATAAAGTGTTGTAACATTTTTCAAATCCCTTTTTTTTCTTTTTTTTTTCATACTCAAAAGGTGATGTTTGATCTCACTAGTCCCACAAGACAAGGTTCCTTGTTTTAAGGAAAAGTGGTTGTCAAGTCTTGAAAAGGTGATGTTGGCAAGTTTCTTACAAATAATTTTCAATTTTGTCTTACAACCTTTTTGGATCTATTTATCTTTATAGAAGTTAAGACATAAGATGAGGAGAAGTTTAGGATGAACACAACATCAACACCTTTAAGAACACAACAACAATACACCACAATGGTCACTTCCAAGTTTTTTTTTTCACAACACAATTCTCTTTCTCATTAAGCTCAACTTTAGATTTAGACACCCTTTGTGTTGATGAGAAATAAACCAACACAAGAAACAACTAAACAAGTAAAACTTTTGTAGATCTACAACCAATTTTTTTTACCAAAATGTTCAAGAACACACTTTTTGGTAAAAGCTTTCCAAGATTGTTTTTGTAAGAACAAAACCTAACCTTGAGCTTTGATACCAAATGATACAATGCTAAGTGTGTATCAAGAGATTCCAACCAACACAAAAACAACAAGATGAACAACAAAGTGCTAGTGAATCGAAAATGGCCACACACGACTTCACTAGGCTTGCAACACTTGTTTGAACTAAAAAAAGTGAGTTTAACAACAAGAACAACAAAGACAATATTGTTAGTGAATTGAAAGAGCCCCACAAGGCTTCACTAGACTTTTATATTCAACAACACAATGTTAACAAGATTTACAAAGAAAGAGATAGAAACTTGACACACAATATTCATTAATCTAAGAACTCTAACAAGAGAAAGGACCCTAAGACTAATAAATATCAATACCAAGTTTTTACTTGGAGCACGAGGAACTCAAAGAGTCTCAAGAACCTAGTTTCAGCCAAGATACAACACTAGTATCACTCTACTAGTGAGAATTTGGTTTTGGCCTCTCCAAATGATGACAAAGAGAAGTCAAAAATTTATAAGTCTTTGTTTCTTGAATAATAGGAATGAACTAAAGAAATACTAGCAGTATTACATGGCTTATATAGTCACTTAGAAAGGAGGGACAAAGACCAAATTACCCTTGGCATTTAAGTGGGTGGGTTTGGGGTGTCTTGGTGGGCCTCTTTACATTTTATTAAATATAGGCCCTTAGATGGGCTCACAAGGGCCTCACACATGGCCAAGAATGTGAACAACGCTTGGAGTCGTTGCAACTCACGTGCTTGGCTTCGTGTGAAAGGTCTCAAGCTAGGAATTCCCGTATCACTTGTTGAGTTTTGTTTCTACAATTATATAACTAGGTTATAACAAAGATCCAAATGAGAATTTTCATCTAGATCTAAAATATATGTACAAATATTTATGACCCTAAACATGACACTAAATTATAACATTGACCTTAAACTTTGATAGTGCACAAGTAGGCCCTTTAACTATACAAAACCTGAGCAAAAAGACACTCCGATTTTGCAACTACATGTGTGTACTTCACTTGCTTTGAAGTGGATTACTAATCCACTAATATGGTGCCACCTAATAAAAAACAAATTATAAGTATGATCTTTAACTTTGTTGGTGCACAAATAGGCCCTTTACGCTTTTGACAGAGTTATTCGATTTTTTGAGTTAGCAGAGAAAAAATGAAGAAATGGTCCTTAATGTATAGTAGTTGGGTTATTTTGGTCTTTCATATTATAATGCTTTTGACAGAGTTATTTGATATTTGTGTTAGCGGAGAGAAAACGACTAAAATAGTCCTTAATGTACTATAATTGGGGTATTTTGGTCCTTCATATTATAATGGTTTTGACAGAGTTATTCGATTTTTTGTGTTAGTGGAGGGAAAATGACGAAATGGTCCTTAATGTATAGTAATTTGGTTATTTTGGTCCTTCATATTATAACGCTTTTGATAGAGTTATCCGATACAAAAGCTGAACAAAAAATTCCTTGAGTTCCAACTTGGACGCGCGCCGTTTTGCGTGTACAATACGCGTTTTTCCACATAGGATTAGGATGTTTATTTGTTCTGGTTTTGAATAGTTAAAGGTCCTATTTGTGCACTGTCAAAGTTTAAGGTCAATGTTATAATTTGGTGTCAAGTTTAGGATCATATTTATGTATTATGCCTATTTTTTAATTATTAGGTCGACAGAAAAATTAATACTTCTATATAATTTGGATTTTTTTCTGTTTTATATCAAACATTGTGGAGGACATATTGAGATTAATTCATTTTTGTTGTATTCCTCCGTACTATCAAGAATAATTGGTCTTTTGATTTAAGAATTAATATCAGGTTTTATTTATGTTTTAGGGAGACCAACTGTGTTTTATAGTTAGATGTCACAAGAAGTGACTCATTATTTTCTATGCTAAGAAGTGAATAGAATAAAGAATGGGGGGTTTTAGTTCTTGAGTTTACAAAAGATACTTGGGGCTTTGAGCTGTAGGTGACAAAAGAGTTTTAAAATGAGGTATCGGTGTAGGTGACACAAGTCTTAATAATTGGATGGAGGTGACAATTACTTTATTATGGATTAAGAAAGTTGAAAAAGTTTTAAAATAACCCACAAGTTTTTGAATTTATACTTTGATCCAAATGTTAGTTAATATAATAGGAAACGGAGGAAAACAAGACGTGTTTCTCTCTTTTCTCATCCGTTGTTGTTTTCTCTCTCTTGAAGATTATTGTTGTTCCTTGTTGCTGCTGCTTTATTCATCATCTTCTGCTTCATTATCATCATTTTCATCTTCTTCTTGTCGAACATTGTTGTTGTTGTTACCTCTACTGTTGTTGTTAGGTCAAATTTTGTTTCCTAGATCACTTTCCATTTTGGCATTACTTCATAGGTGACTTTGATAAGTAAAATTATGATTTTTATTTGAATTTTTCATCTGGGTACACAGTTACTGCTGTTTTTTCCAACAATGAATAGAACCCGATCATGAATCCAACATAAGTGCCCACATTTATACAAATCACTCATCTGGTGCATCAGATAAGTAATCTGTTGCAATGGAAGATTCATATGTTGGATTCATGTTTATGCTTCTATAGTGCCTGTAACATAAATCGAACAGATAGGTAATCTATTGCAACAGAAGATTTATCTATTGCAACAGACTAGTTATCTGTTGCAACAAACTGGTTATCTGTTCCATCAGACTGATTATCTATTGCATAAGACTGATTGTTTGTTGCATCAGACTGCTTATCTGTTGCAACATATGAGTGATTTGTTGCAACAGATAATTAATCTGTTTGGAACAACACAAATCAGTCCTTGCCACAAACCCAACAGATAACCAATATGTTTCAACTCTTGCTATTTCTAGTGGATTCAAAATTATTCCTTACGTTCAATTGTCGATATGTTTGTTGAGAAGATAATAGACATAATGAAAATTAAATACTCCCTCTGTACTCATCCTAAATTTCCTAATTTAATTTCTCATTTTACTTGTCTTTTTTCATTAATCAAGAAGAGACAAAAAAATTCCATGTTTTACCTTTTGCATTAATTACTTTTTATTCAAATTAAAATGTAAACATCATTTAATAGGGGTATTATGGTAAACTAGGCATGTTATTAATTATTTTTTTAATCAATGTGCTATCTAAATTTGGGATGGATAATTTGAGACGGAGGGAGTATGAATTAAAACATCAAAGTCATGCAAAAGATTAGTAATCTATTGAAATAGACTAGTTATCTGTTGCATCAGATTAATTATCTATTGCATCAGACTGCTTAGCTGTTGCAACATATGAGTAATCTGTTTGGAACAACACAAATAAGCCCCTGCCACAAACCCAAAAGAGAACCAATATGTTTCAACTCTTGCTATTGCTACTGGATTCAAAATTATTCCTTACGTCCAATCTTCGACATGTTTGTTGAGAAGATAATAGACAGAATGAAAATTAAATATGAATTAAAACGTCAAAGTTGATCAAACACAATTTTTTTATCGGAAAAGGCTCAAAAATACCCCTGAACTATCTGAAATAGCTCAAAAATGCCCCTCATTAGATTTTTGGCTCAAAAATACCCCTCCATTAAATATTTGGCTCTAAAATACCTCTCCCTCTAACGGAATTCAGAAAAGGGTCAAAAATACCCCTGAACTATCTGAAATGGGTCAAAAATACCCCTTTATTAAATATTTGGCTCAAAAAAATATCCCTCCCCTTAACGAAATTAAATTATTTCAATTGAATTAAACGCTAACTTTAACTTTTTAACCCTAATACTTTAATTTTTTTTACATAAAAGTATTTTTTTAATTTTAAAAATAAGATAATGAAAAAAAGTATTTGAATTATAATTTAAATTGGTTGAATTTGATTTGAAAAATAAACATACATTTATTCGGAAAAGGTATTTTCACTTTACATCTTTTTAATCTTTAAAGAAATTAACGAAATATAAATTAACGAAATAAATAATTAATGAAATATAAATTAAATGATAAACTTTATTTAAATTAATAAAATAATTGAAATAATCTAATTTCGTTAAATACTCCTCTATTAAATATTTGGCTCAAAAATACTCCTCCCCTTAACGAAATTAAATTATTTCGATTGAATTAAACCCTAACTTTAACTTTTTAATCCTAATACTTTAATTTTCTAATACTTTAATTTTTTTACATAAAAATATTTTTGTAATTTTAAAAATAAGATAATGAAAAAAAGTATTTGAATTATAATATAAATTGGTTGAATTTGATTTGAAAAATAAACATACATTTATTCTAAAAAGGTATTTTCACTTTACATCTTTTTAATCATTAAAGAAATTAACGAAATATAAATTTTCACTTAAAGAAACTAACGAAATATTTTAATTTTTTTTTTATATAAAATTATTTTTTAAATTTTAAAAATAAGATAATGAAAAAAAATATTTGAATTATAATATAAATTGGTTGAATTTGATTTGGAAAATAAACATACATTTATTCTAAAAAGGTATTTTCACTTTACATCTTTTTAATCATTAAAGAAATTAACGAAATATAAATTTTCACTTAAAGAAACTAACGAAATATAAATTAAATGATGAACTTTATATAAATTAACGAAATTAAATTATTTCGATTATTTCGTTAATTTATATAAAGTTCA
>NW_025842793.1:280148-292271 GCF_002878395.1 Capsicum annuum | reverse complement strand
ATTGGTTGAATTTGATTTGGAAAATAAACATACATTTATTCTAAAAAGGTATTTTCACTTTACATCTTTTTAATCATTAAAGAAATTAACGAAATATAAATTTTCACTTAAAGAAACTAACGAAATATAAATTAAATGATGAACTTTATATAAATTAACGAAATAATCGAAATAATTTAATTTCGTTAAGGAAGGGGTATTTTTGAGCAAAATATTTAACAGAGGGGAATTTTTGACCCATTTCAGATAGTTCAGGGATATTTTTTTTTTTATCTTTTTTCGAATTCCGTTGGAGGGGGTATTTTTGAGCCAAATACTTAACGGAGGAGTATTTTTGACCCAAAAATCTAACGAAGGGCATTTTTGATCTATTTCGGACAGTTCAGGGGTATTTTTGAGTCTTTTTTATTTTTTATTAAACAAAAATAAATAAAAATACATATACATAGACTAAAAGAAAAAATAATCTAATTGTTACTATTATTATTATTATTATTATTATTATTATTATTATTATTATTATTATATTTATTATTATTATTATTATTATTATTATTATTATTATTATTATTATTGCCAGCCGATCAATCTTCAACAGGTAGCAGCAAGGCCCTCCTCAGCCTGCGGATCTCACGGAGCATCCTTCCTCAAACTGCTCCCTGTTCCCATTGCAGATCACGAACCTGCATTCAAAGTTCATTCACAGCGTGTTGCAAAAATTAATGTCCCACACTGGATCAGTCATATCTAGAACACATATAAATTGACAAAAAAGGTAAAAACAAAAGTAAAGAAAAAAATATCCAAATGTAATACAACGTATACTACAAATTAGCAAGAAAAAAGTTACCTAAGTCAGCGAAGAGAAAGTTGTGGAAGGTGTAATATGAAAGACAAGATGCAATAAATAAATAAAGTGTAGTTGATGAACGATTGAGTAAGGAGGGACCCATTTATAGAGGATTGAATTTGAATGAGTGTCAAAAAGGCGCGACTGTTCACCTTCATTTATTAATTACATTTCTTATTACTTTGAAAAGTTATGACTTAATTAAATTAAGAAATATTGTGATAAGTCATGATTTTTCAGAATATTATTATTAATTAGTTCTTTCCAAGAACCATTTCCAAGAACTGAATTTAAATGTTTCTTTCCAAGAACCATTTTTACTGCATGGTCATCTTCACTACGGGAATAAACAAGGATATTATCGATAAAGACTATGACAAAAATATCCAAATACTGTTTGAACACTCTGTTCATCAAGTCCATAAAGTCTGTTGGGGCATTTGTTAGCCCGAAGGACATGACTAGGATCTCAAAGTGACCATAACGGGTTCTGAAAGTTGTCTTTGGAATGTCACATTCCCTTACTTTAAGCTGGTGATAGCGGGATCTAAGGTCTATCTTAGAGAAGTAACTTGCACCTTGGAGTTGGTCAAATAAGTCATCAATCCTAGGAAGAGGATATTTGTTTTTAATTGTGACTTTATTCAATTGTCGATAGTCGATGCACATTCGGAGAGAGCCATTTTTCTTGCACACGAATAGAACGGGAGCGCCCCATGGAGAGACACTAGGCCTTATGAAACCTTTATCTAAGAGGTCTTTAAGCTTCTTTTTTAACTCTTTAAGCTCGGCTGGATCCATACGATAAGGAGGAATAGAGATGGGATGAGTATCTGGAAGAAGATCAATACCGAATTCTATTTCGGGAGGTACCCCTAGCAGATCTTCGGGAAAGACTTTAGGAAACTCATTTACTATTCAAACTGATTGAATTGTTGGTATCTCTGACTTAGTGTCTGAGTCGAACTAAATGATACATGCACCCTTTTGAAATTAACTTTTTGGCCTTAAGATAGGATATGAAATGACTCTTGGGAGATACTGAATTACCTTCCCACTCAAAGTTTGGCTCATCGGGAAACTGAAACTTTACCACTCGAGTGCGACAATCTATAGATGCATAGAAGGAATAGAGCCAATCTATGCCCAGAATGATGTCAAAATCGACCATGCCTAACTCTATTAAGTCTGCTAATATGATCTTATGAAGGACAGTGATAGAACACTTTATATAGACTTGTTCGACAATAATTGACTCGCCCACTGGGGTGGAAACTAAGAAGGTCTTAAAGAGTTGTTCAGGACCTGCCCCAAAATTTACTGTAACTAACGGGGTCACATAAGACAAAATTGACCCTGGGTCTAACAACATAGAAACATCAAGATAAAAGACACGAAGCATACCGGTAACAACATCTGGTAAACTCTCCTGCTCCTGATGGGATAGTAAAGCATAAAACTTATTCTGTCATTAACCACCACCGGTACTGGATGATGCAACATGAGGAGGGACTGGGCGACCTAATGGAGCTGGTGTACTAGTATCTGAGTCTGCAGACGAACATCCCGGTTTCCCTACTTAGCATACGGGCACTCTTTGGTTCCGTGACCCAACGTACCGTATCTGTAGCAACCCTTCATTCCCTTCAAACACTTACCAAGATGGTTTCTTTTATACTTCGCACATGGCGGGTAATTGGGCCTCTCACTCATACTACTCTAAGACCTAGAAACAGAAATCCTGACCAACTGCTCCTGCTTGGTTCTGGGTGTGGGGGCGCTGGCTAAAGACGGTGCTGGTATAGATGAGTGAATCAGAAACTGTGAACGATTCCCCTCTCTGACCTAGCTTGGCTAAACTCAAACTATCTAATTCTAGCCTTCTTATTTCCCCCCTCTCTCTCCTTTAATTTCTCTGACTCAATTTGTTAAGCATGAATCATCAGCCAAGCAAGATATATATCCCCAATAAGCATGTCAGTCCTACACTCATTGACTACCAAACTAGACACTCTAGTAACAAACTTACTCATACTAGATCTTTGGTCAGCTATCAAATCTGGAGCATACTTAGAAAAATGATTGAACTTAAGGTAGGGCTCGACGGCAGTGAAGGAGTACTTCCTTCACTGTCATCGAGCCTTGCCTTAGGTTTATGAACTCCTCTAGCTTAGCTTCTCTCGTCTCACATGAAAAGAACCTGTATATAAATGCATCTTAAAATACCTGCCAACTTATAGGAGCTGCATTCTAACCTCTACCATTATTCCACATAACCACCCAGTGATAAGCAACATCCTTCAAAATGCCAATTCTACACTCTCCTCCTTAGGTGATCTTTTTTACCTCATCAAGATAGAGTTGTGGGTTCTCACCTACTTTTAACCTAAAGAATTCTGGTGGATTCAATCTCATGAAGTTACGGACTTTGGCTGTAGCAAAATCACCTTTCTACTGAAGTGGGACTGCATTCTGATGGTTTCCCTGAACATTAGCAGTCACAGCTTGGGCCAGCGCCTAAAAAGCCGCCCGAAATTCAGCATTGGATACATTATCATTCAGAGGGTCAGATAAGAGCACAAGTTAAAAGCAGATAAAGTCACTGTAAGCTCGATAGATCATAAAAGAAAAGGATGATTTCCTAAAATGTCCCGTAGCCTCTTGCTGATAAATATGGTGCACTTCACATCCATGATCAAGACTCTATGTAACGCGGCTTGTCTAATTTCTTAGGAATCTTTAAACCTTAGGCTCTGATACCAAGTCTGTAACTCCCCAAAAATGTGTCTCGAGGCATCGCACGGTGCTCAGGACTACAAGTAGCCCCAAGTTAACCCTTTGAGCTTGCTACTAATTTTAAAACTCATAAAGAAAGTAACTTAGGCATGTAAATCTACTGAAATACTGCATTTACTGTCTTAACTGCTCTGAGTTTAGATGAATATAAAGTCTGAAAGTGCTTAACTTAAAAGTCTGAATAACCAATACTGGAAATCTGAAATCTTACTAACAGTCTGACAAGCCTCTACTCTTATTAACTAAAGAGTAGCTGGGATAGACCCCCAGCTGACTCGGACTGAATTGAAAACAACTGAGCAAATATTGTATAAAGCTAAAAGTCTGAATAAATAGGTCCTCAAACCATGAGGACTCACTAACTATCGGGATGTAGATAAAGATGCCCGCGGTCAATTATGCTGCTGGAATTGAGCACCTGAACCTACATTATTAAACAATGTAGCACATAGATGTATATGTGGATCAGTACTTTTGAAATGTACTGAGCATATGGGGGTGAATGCATAAGTTAAACAGTATTGCAATAACTAAACAAATCTTACAAATAATTCATGCTAAACGTAAATGACTCATATCGGCTCGAATAAAACACGTACTACAAAATAAAAAAAACACGATACGTAGAACATTGAAAATCTTTGTGAGTCATAACACTTAGTTCTAAAAGTTGTGTCATTGCTCTTTCTAATCGAAGTTTCTTCTAAACGACATAAACCATGTGAGCTATCATGGAGTCCAACGTCTCTTACCCATGTTGGTAGAGTTGTTCTACCCTTGCCATCGGAATAGAACCTAGATAGAGTGATCACTATGCTGAACCCAATAGGGGTGTTAAACCCTATGGTGGCACGTAGTTCTGGTATATAAGACATTGAAATCATACCCAACTCAGTGCTAAATATTACTCCCTTTAATTTGTATGCTCATTCTATAGAAAATCTACCTTAAAACTAGCATAAGGGTTTGTAATGAAAATATGTTATATGTCTGTCTGTTTAAACTGTAATCAAAACTAGTTGTGTGGATTACATATCTTAGCTGAGGATCATAGGATCAAAATCTTGTTTAAAATCTTAACACGTGCTTTTCAAAGAATACTTAACCATTATCTTTCTTGAAATATCAAGACTAAAACTTAGGGCTTGAAAACCCTTTCTTGAAAACTCATATCAAATCATCACAATTCATGTTCAATAATAAAAATCTTGAAATGCTTTAACAATTCTAGTCAATATAATGAAACTCAATGCTCAATATACAAAATCAAATCACACGTATAAGTATGTGAAAATAGTCATGTAATTCAACACTTAAATCATTTGTAACTTCATAAGGATCAAAAAATGATATTTGGGTATGAACCCTAAACTGTAAATCATGTAATTTCATGTAAACATAACTTTAAAAACTATTTTTGGGAACAAGGATGAAAGAATATCCTTATTCATAACCCTACATACCTTAATAGCCTTGATTTGATGTAGAAAACTTGACTTTGAAACCCTTGGAGATGACATTGAAAGCTTTTCTTGAGATTCTTGGATTAGGGAACTTAATTCTTGTTTTTTCTTGAAGGAATTGTAATGGAGTCTTGAAATTCTTGGATGGAGATTAGGGTTTGTTCTTGAGGGAGGCTTGGAGAGAAATTATGGCTAATGGGGCAAATAATGCTCCTTAAGGCTTTAATTATTTGTTATGGACGAATTAGGATAGAGGAAAGGACTTATTTGCTCTTAAAAATGTGAAAACAGAACCTGGGAAATAGGTGTGGGCGATGGAGCGCGCGTCGCGAGCATATCGCCTCGTCTTACTGCCTCTCATGAAAATGGTTGTAACTTTTTGTTCGGGTATCGGATTCAGGCAAAATTGGGTATCGTTGGAAAGCTGATTCAATTATCTACAATTTGGTGGGTCTTAATCTATCCAATTCCACATATACACCAAGTTATACTTGTTCAAAGATGACCCTAGTGAAATCAAACACCAAAACTTGATCAATTCAAAAGCTCTTAGCTCATATTACTCTAAGTGACTCTTATGAACATGCTTTACACATCATAAGCCCTCTTCTCACTAGGCTAATCATCATAAGTCATGCACTCAAATATGAATTACGAAATTAGAGGTTCCACACGAAGGAACACGATTCATTTCTAACTTAGAAGTATACGGGTTATTACAGGGAGTGATTGACATGATTTACGATGCATTTTGGTATCATTTATGCGATATTGTGGTTTTTGATGGCTTTGAGAGCCTTATTTTAGATTTATGGGGATATCTTTTGATTCGTTCGATGGATGGCTGAATAGACTACACTAGTAGCTTCGAAATAATAATTTTAGGCTAGGTAGACCTTTGACACGAGTTCCGGTGCACCCGAGCTCATTTCAACCTATAGATCGAAAAGCTAAAAAAATTAGAAATATAGGTGTGGGACCCATATTTGATCGAAACAATCTCGAATGGAAAATCCAACTTTGCGAACAGATCCGTAATGTCAATTTTAGGGTGTTAACATATTTGGTATGATTTTACGGCTTTTAAATCTCATTTCGATCCTCAATTTGAAAAATTGTTATTTCGGGTTTCGGGGGTCAACTTTGTGAAAATGATGTTTTTATGAAAATATGATATCGCCATCGTGTCCGGAATGCCAAATTTAGTTTGGTTATATGGTTCGTTTGCATGTATCAGACTTCAAGCGAATCTCGGGCACCCCGTCGAAATCCAGGGTGAATTTAAGGGCAAAAATCTGGTGCAAACAACCAGAAAAACTGCAATATAAAACTTTTTGGAGCCTATTTTGCTCATTTTTTCATCTTGCCTCTTGAGTGTTAAACCCAAAAATAGTATGGGAGCTTAAAAGTGAAGCTTGTGGGAGTTTGGGAAGTTAGATTAGTACCTATTTCTTGATTTTATTACAGATTTAAGGTAAGAATTCACCATTTTCT
Organism: Capsicum annuum; assembly: GCF_002878395.1. NCBI lineage: Eukaryota > Viridiplantae > Streptophyta > Magnoliopsida > Solanales > Solanaceae > Capsicum > Capsicum annuum. Next base: position 285,668 of record NW_025842793.1, on the reverse strand, counting down.
TAGTAATTTCTTGATTAATTTTTCAAAGCCCCAAAAATCTTATGCTTGATTTTAAACTTCAATTTCACTTCTTTTCACTTGAATAACGTTTTTATCTTTTAATTACTAGTTTTTCATCAATTTAACCTTCAAAACAACTTCAATTCTTGATTTTAACCCGGATTTCAAAGAATTTACCCAGTAAAGCTCAAAAATGGTTTTTCTTCGATTTGAACCTCGTTTTTTTTACTCGGTTTAACTTGGATTTTCAGCTATAGGTTTCTAAAAATATGAAAAATATTTTTTTGAAGTAAAGTTTCAATTTTTCCCTTCTTTTTCGGAAATTCATTCTTGGGGTCAGTTTTGACCCCCAATTAAAAGTAGTCAATATAAGTGTCGTTGGTTTTGTTTTGATGCGTAGATTCCATATTTGATTTTTTTAGTGGAGTTAGAGATTGTCGAGAAAAGTAAGATCGTGGGTTCGAAGTGTAGTAGACCGATTTCAGCTTTTGAGGTAGGTTATGGCTTAAATCTTTCAGACTGGGCTGGGTAGTAAATGATGATACAAAATGCATATTAAGGGTGGAAACTAATCATGAAAAATGGCTATTTATGTGTTGTGCCCGTGTGGGGGCCTATATGTGATGTAATTATCGAAATTGAGTTATTATGCGTATGTGTGACCGTGTGGGGTCCTATGTGATATAATAGCCTTGAATACATGTGAATAATTTTATTGTATTGTTAACATGCTTAATATGGTACCATTGTTGTATTGTGATTATATTCATACTTTATTTGGCATATGAGACATGCAGAAATTCGTAGATGAAACTAAAATAATGAGTAGATATTGGCTCACATAGTTGTGAAAATATATCATTGTGGTTGGTTGTGAAAATACTCATTGTGATTGGTTGTGAGAATTACATCCTCATATCATACTCATTCATGAAACATTGGTACCACTGGGCAACATCTGAGAAACACTGGCAACACCTTTTTAAAACCCTCCCCGAGGGATGTGCCGGAGATGAGATGTTGTAACACCTTATAAAATTCTTTTTGAGGAATGTTCCAAAAAGGATATATGAGATATATGGATTGTATACGGGTTGACGAACCCCCATGGGTCCTGCATTGGAAGGCTTGCCTCCGTAGGTGTATACGGGGATTGTGCGATGATTCCGGAGGTTGTTCGACAACCTCGTCCATCATCATCATCATCATATACATTGCACTTACTTTATTGTGTTATGTTGTGTTGTATAGCCATATTGACTTGTTATTTATGTATTTATCGTATCTTCTTTTACTTGTATTTGATGATCTTGTATATGCATGTTCCCCTTGTTCTTCTTATAAGTGATATAATACGTACTTTTATTCTATCTTGGTGTGATGTTGCAATATATATGAGATATATTAGAACTGTTAGTGCAAGCGGTGTGGACTACCGTTGTGGGATATTTTCTGATTGCAGGTGATATGCCCTTAGTGTATATTTTGTATGCTTTATTTACTACTTTGCTTGGTCGGTCTATGATACCTACTGAGTACAAGAGGATAGTACTCATGCCTACTACGCCCTTTTGGTGCAGGTCCTAGCTCGAGTGCGCCTCAGCTTGCTTGACTCAGGTGATTGTTGGAGCTTTCAACGTAGCGGTTGGGCATTCATGCGTTCGAAGTTCACCTCTATTTTTCTATAGTAGTTATGTCTTTATTAGTATTCGGAGATAGATATTATTCCTTTGTGGTTATTTTTCTAATGTATCTGACTTCTAGATTTTATTAGTAGTTCTTACGCTATTGACACCTGATTTTGGGCATGATCGGTGTTTTGGATAGTCTTTTCCGCATTATTATGATTACTTATATGGTTCGGCTTCGTTCTAGAAGCCGTACCTTGGGATATTTCTATCTTTTCCTCTTTTTATATTAGTTTGAGTGATAGGCTTACTTGTCAAGGTACGTCGCGATAAGTGTCATCATGACACTTATTTTTGAGTCGTGACAAAGATTAAACTTACCTGAGCAAGAGAAACTGGAAAATTTTGACTTGAAAAGCAAGAATCAAGATAAAAAAAATTCTGGAAAAAATGAAGAAAAATCAAGAGAAGAAGAGGATTTGAGGAGAGAGGAAAGTTGTTGAATTTATTAAATGATTTTAATAAATATTTAAAAAATTAATAAATATAAAACGGGACCATATTGTATTTTTTATAAAGTTGTCTTTTATCCCCAACTTTTAAAAATGTTAAAGAGACCCATGACCCCACAACTCTGACCTACTTTTTGCCTTTTTCAAATCCTAATTCTAAAAATTAAATGAAAAAGAAATTTAGTGTAAATTTAGTGTCTACTCTCGAAATTAAGTTTTCAGCATTCTTCCAAATCTTCTCTAGTGTTACCTTATCTTCTGTCATTGTTATTGAACCCAAGAGAAGAAAAGCATTTCCTATTGTGTTGAATGGAACTGGTGGGCGTATATTCATTACAAGGCTCCATAGAATTGGTTTGAATGCGCCTTATTTCTCCATTGACACAACCACTCCACATTTAAGGAGAAGTGTTGTAGCAACTTCAACACGAGTTGGGTTCTGTACAACTTCTGAATTTATTGCAACGATATCCTTGAGTTTTCTCAAGCTAGAGGATGAGAAATTGAACATTCTTGTCATTGTGGTTCAGGCACACACCATTAGATATATCTAAACCATCATCCATTAGTGGAAAGAGAGAAGATGCATTAAACTGAGGAGATGGTTCGAAATCCACCTTTCGAGCAGTAGCAGCCCAATCATTAAGGAATCTAGAGAAACTATATCCATCAGCAATCTTGTGTGACAGGCATGCATTGACTGCTATCCCACCACAATCAAAATGGCTTAATTGAACCACTAGTGGACTTCGATTCAGGGTACTACCCCAAGGAAAATCTTGTGGGAAGACTACATCTACAACATCATTATAAGGATAGTTGAGAATTTTAGACATTGGACGATTGATTCGGACATGTAAATACTCAACACCCATGTCATTGCAATCGACATAACTATTATTATCCTTAATTTGTCCCGCAAAGGGATAGTAGGAGGATAATACTTTTGAAAGAAAATTTTCAAGAATGTGTGCTATTTGATTTATGTCACAGTTTTTCGGTATAGAGTAGAAAGAGGCAATTGGGATATAGTAAGGAATATCTGTGTAATCCATCAAAGTGAGATTGAGATTTCAAGTGAAGGAGGAAGGCTTAATTATCTTTCTAGACACAATTGTTGTTGCTGCCATTTTCAATTTAGTTCTCAAATACGAATATTTTGCACTTCCACATTCACACTTATATAAAGGCTAGCAAAAATACTCACTCCATGTATTTTTTATTTGTTCTTATTAAAAATAGCATTTTGAAAAATACAACAACAACAAACGCAGTATATTCCCACATCGTGGGCTCTGGGGAGGGTAGAATATACGCAATCCATACCACTACCTCTAAAGAGGTAGAGAGGCTGTTTCCGATAGACCCTCGGCTCAAGACAGAATTAGAAGTACGATCCTCTAGTTTGAAAAATAATGGATAATTTATTCATTTGTATTCTTCTTACCTATATTAAATACATCCTCCATTCATTTTACTTGTACTTATTTCTAAAAGGTCAAACACTTCGGAAGGCTCTTCAACTTGACACAGTCTTTCACTTTGACATCTAAAGTGGACGTTGTTCATTTTAACCACCTAAGGTAGTCATAAACTGTGTCACTTTGACACCTTTCGTTAACATGACAAAGTGAGTGATGAATACTCGGTTTTGGACGTGTGACAATGTTATTTTAGCCTATTTTTTATTTAATTTTATCATTTTCTTTCTCATTTTTTCATCGCACTATCTTCTACCATTTTTTCAAGCTCAAACTCCTTTAATGGTACTCTCAAACCCCTCTATCTCTTACAGAATAATTTATTTGAATGTTTTTTCCATATCACTTCTAACAATATAATCTAAAAAGTGAAGAAAATAAAAATTTATCTAAAATATATCTGTGACAAAAAAAAACTAATAAAATTGAGTTACTAATTCAAACACGAAGAGTAATATATTGTATCAATATGATAATTAGCTCTTAAAAAATACTATTAAAATATAATTTGTTCAGCAAGATTCAGTTCCAAGCACCCAACCTCTGTAATTCAACTCCCAACAATACCGATGTTTTCTTTTGTTAATTGATTTTCTAATTTTTTAAAAAATTAAGGCTCAAATATTTCAATAAAGCTCAAGAAATTAAAATGTAACTATTAAATTTGTTATAACGAGTGATTTTCCTCGCTAAATAATAAAAAATAAATTCATATTTCAAAGAAAATTTAAATATAATTTTTAATTTTTTTAGTTGGTAACAGTGCATTAATAAAAAATAAATAAAAATAAAATATAAGTTATCCATGGAGTCCTCAATATGATATATATAATTATTTTGTGATTTCTTTTCATAGTAGTTAGGGAAGATTCTCACTAAATTAAATATGTAAAATTGAGTATTTAATAAATAACCATATTATCAATTTGCTGAAAAAATAACAGCAATGATATCAATTGTTTGATCCCTCAATAATTTCTTTAAAACTTTTTTCTTTTCACACTATTAAATTACATTATTTTTGTAGACATGACAAAAAAATTATACATATATATAAACTGAATGAGTAGCTTAGATAGTGATAATTCGAATAAGTATAAATGTTTTAGTAATATTATTAATAAAAGTTGATGAATTATATTAATTTATAATTAATTTGATATATAATGGAAAAAAGAGGTGTATTAGTGGTATAAGTAATCCAATAAGTAATTGATTAGCTTATAGCTGATATTGTAGTAAATAGAAGTGAATTGATGATATTCTTATGTAATGTTATTCAGTGATCGTCTTATAATTTGACAACTACACTAAGTAGATATATACTACGAAATATTAGTAATTAATTAATCTATATATCAATAATTACAACAACATAAAAGAGTACCTTTAATATCTTTATTAAAATAATATTGACTGATTAACTTATATGATAGTTAAACTAAGTAAAGTTTATTAGTGATTTTTTAGAAATATTATTGACTGTTAAGTTATACACTAACAATTGTACTAATCGTAACTATACTAGAGATATCATTAAGTAATATTAGCGAATGATATATATATATATACATACACATATATATACTAAGTATACTAAGTATAAGTGTATTAATAGTATTTATAAGAATTATTATTGATTTATCAACATATCTATCTATTTATCTATCCTATTATAAAATCATGAATATAAATGTTGGTTGACTAAAATATCCTTCAAATATTGAAAGACTTTTATACCCTTAAATATTTGAGTTAAATTAAGATAAAATTGTCAAAGAACACCGCAAAATAGTATTATCTTAATTTACTCTGGCTAGAAATTATTCTAATCCAAAACTTTTTTCAAGAATCCATATTCTTATATATATATATATATATATATATATATATATATAT
>NW_025842793.1:271198-280048 GCF_002878395.1 Capsicum annuum | reverse complement strand
TAATCTATAATCTATAATCTATATCTATATCTATATCTATAATCTATATCTATAATATATTAAAAGTGTGAAAGCCCTTAAAAAGTGAATTAAACTTTTGGTCCTTCATTAAAAGACTTTGTTTTAGATAAAATTGTCTTTTTACTATTTTTCTAATTTTTAAAAATTAAAATTTTATTAAATTTAGTTATTAAATCCTTCCTTATTTAAATTACGTACCTAAAATTTTGGACTAAATTTTGTACCTTAAATAAATCCTTAATTAATACAATTAATTGGGCATACTATCATACATTCTTTTGAAGTAGTATTTGTATGGAAATTGACAGTCGTTTAATGGTACTCTATAACGTGGTAAATGTATGGACTCCTAATTATATCTGAAACTTGTTTTAATTTGATGATTAAATATTTAATTTAAGAAGCTTAATTAATTCATGCATTATATAAGTCGTAGCCAAAGAAAACTTATTGAAATTATTAAAGCGTTAGTCTCATAAATAAAAACATAACATTAAGAAATCTTTATTACATAGAGTTGAAAAAAATGGTTATTTTATTTGTTAATCAAACATGTTAACTATTTTGAGAGAAATCTTTTTAACAAACATGTCAAGTTTTTTGAGACGGAATGAGTAATATTTAAAATTAAAAAGTCGTACAATATATAAAATATATCATGAAATATATTTAAAACTAAAGAGTTAAAACATATATGATAAATTAATTGGTTGGTACGTCAGTTTTCTCGAAAAAAAAGTCTACTGAAATATATGAACATATGTAAATATTAATTAGTATCTTTTTAGATTTCTGAATCCTCTAAATAAAATATTGTAATTTCAGATTCTCTAATTATATTTAGGTCTTATTTTTAGTTTGCCGAGATTATTTTCTCTTACACACACAGCTTTGAGCCCTAATTTCTCATCTAAAAATCATGCGGATAGAGAAATTCTTGGTAACAATCTCTTCCCCTTTAATATGCATGCTTCATTGTTGAATTTGGGATACTGAAACATGATTCATTCCTTTTCTTTTTGTCTTCTCTTTGCAATATTTCACCCCTCTTTTCCTTCGTGTTGTTAGGAGGAGTTATTCTGCCATTGCTTAAAAAAGAGGAGTGAATTCTCACGGCCAAAGAGGCACAAGTGAAAAAGAGGTATGCACAAGATCTGATTTTTAATGATGTCTTACATAAGCAAATTGGCAAGATAAGAAACAAGTTATGGTTAGACACGTTATTGTTGTTTTTATATTCAAAAATCCACCATAGATTTTGCTCTGTTTTGTATCCATCATCGTCACCTTATCTTTCTCATACATTTTGCTTTTTTTTCCCGAAAATTTTATGCATGTCATTTCCGTTGTAGCAATTCATCAAGCAATTGAAACAAACAATTAATTAGAAATTTGCTTTTCCATGAAACTGTTGATATCATGCAACAACTTACGCTTTGAAGATATTATTTCGCAGCATGGAGGAGACATGCAACTATGTCCATGCTTTTATATTTATTCAAAGTGGGGTTTTTCTATGTCGCCTCTACGTTAGCTAAGTGATTCGCCTTATGCTATTTACCTTAAGTCTCAAGGTGTTTACGCTCAGCTATATTATGGGAATCATCCCAAGGGTTGGTATAATTTGGTGATCAAGTTAACAATGGATTTTTCATATGGACATTTAGAGAAAATAACATCAAGTTGGGTCATTTTGTAAGATTGGAAGATTTGAGATTGAAAAAAATGGGATATTCAATAAAGCCATGTGCATTCAATAAAGATTTACAGGTACTTTATCTACATGTATTGCCACAAACAAATGCTTCATACAATTTTGAGATTTTTTCCTTGGTTAATTTTTATGTTATTTGAAAGGGAAGTTGCAGATACGTTGAATTGTAGCTTTTGCAGTCCTTATTCAATTTTTGTTGACTGGTGTATTTGAAATCGTTTTGTATGGGTAAGAAATAGAATCGAGTAGGGGTTGGGGGTTAGATCAGTTTGTGAGTTTTTTGTATAGAATAACTGAGGTACAAACTTCAACCCCTATTAGTAGCTTACTATTCCTTTACCCCTCACGTAATTAAAAATGATGGACCTGAACAGAGGACGATGAGATTACATCAACAATAAGAAACTAAGCCGGCTTGGGCATTAGTAGTACTGGGATGGGTGATCCCGTTGCAAGTATTAGGACACCACTTGTGGGATTTCACTCAGTAGGTGTGTTGTTGGACCTGAATGGAGAGGAGGTTTCAAACCCCTCTTTCTGCTCCTGGTATCGTATTTATTTACTAGTAAAAGTGCAGCCTTGTAGGGGATAATAAACCTATCTGACTAATAAGAGGAAAGGGCCAAGTGGCAGAACTGACCCCTAACAAGTAGTTCTCTTTCCATACACATAAGGTAATTGAAATAAGCAGTGACAAGCTAAGTTTGGCATAGTATAAAAAGAAAATTAATTAATATTTTTTTTCTGGTACTGATCAATTAAAAAAATTTAAAGTGTGTATATATATATCTTCTTTGTTTTCATTCAAGTCATTCTTTAGGGTCAAAATTTTTGCTCAGACAAGAATTATTTTTATCAAAATCGAAGCTTTGTAATCACTATTGTATTGTTTTGTTGTAGTTTACAAGTCGTGAATGAATGTCGATTGGCTTTAAGGAATTTCTTGTGTAAATGTTAGGTTTAATTATATTATTTGAATATCTCTATTAGCTTGATGCTTTGAAAGGATTTTCTTGTCTTTTTAACTCTTTTGAGCTGCCCAAGGACCACTCTTCTACTTATGATGTAAGTTTACTCTTTATTATTTAAAATTAAATAATTTAATTTATTGTGGAGATTTTTTATTGAAGTGTAAAAGTTTCTAACACTTTTCAAAGTTTCTTCACAAATTTGGTTATATTGCAACGCAGACACAGAAGAGAAGGAGGATCGCTGGACTTTCAAAATTCATCCTTTTTTTATTTTTATGTGTTGATGATTTGCTTGCTTTCAACAAATTTTTGAGGCAAGTTCATTATTTGATTCGGTTCTTTTAAGAATCCTACATATAGCGGAAGCTTAATCTTCAGGCAAGTTGATTAATTTGTTAGTACTTTAGCAATGTATAAGAGGACTATGAGGAACAATATAAAGTTATTTTTTCTTTCTTTTTTTATGTTAGTATGGTTGGGAAAAGCTCTATCTATATGCATATGTTGTTCTTGTTGGAGATATTACATATGCTTGTATGCTGTTATAATGATAGGGTTTTGCCTGGACGTCTATCTGCGTGCGCATTTACCAACATTAGATGGCTTGGCATCTCATACTATCTTTTGTTATATTCTTATTGCTATTAATTTGATTGTTTAGAAATGTGTTGTTGCCTTATATGGTAGTGAAGTGTCTTTTTCTTGAGATATCATAATTATTGTACACAAATTATATCTACGCTCTTGCCTACCGATGATCGATCACGAGTGTAGACACGTAATTTTGTCCCCTTCAAAAGTTCGATTTTATTCATTTTACCTTATCATATCATGTACTCTCACCCACATGATTACATCCCACAAAAATACAAAAAAAAAAGTAAATCTCAACAAAATCCCTAACAAACTTTTATTCTTTTAACACCCTAACAACCCTCTCCAATAAGAAAATTACAAATCACCCTCTCACTACCCCTACCTAACCCTACCCCACGTCACACCCCCCCTCTCTCTTTTTATTCTTGTCCAAAAAGAAAGGACCAAAAAAGGAAAATACAATATATATACACAGATACACACATACAAAGAGGGGAGATTCTTTTTTTGGCATCCATCAGCAACCGAAAGAAAACAAAAAAAAAAAAGAAACAGAGGCCGCCATTTTTGTTTCTTCTTCGCCAGAGAAAACCTAAAAATAGAGATTCCATTCTCCCTTTTCATCATCAAAACACACACATACACCACTACACGCGGAGAGAGAGGGAGATTATTGAGAGCTCAAATAGTGAGATTAAGCGAGGGAGATGAGAGAAAAGAGTGAGGCGAGAGAGGAAAGAAAATCAGCGAGATAGCGAAATCGAGAGGGAGAAGAAGAAATAGACGTTCACTGACTATTTCAGTGAGTTTCTTGCCGGAAAACCGCCTGATTCTTCATCGAAAAACATCACCAGCTCCGGTTTCTGACTCACACACCACCGGTTTCTATTTTTGACCAAAATACTCCATCGGAACCTCTCATCGGACCCGAAATCAGCGACCCAATAGTCCACCGCTGTTGTCGCTGTTCCGGTAATCGGAGCTCTAGTTGTCGGAAGACGCAACATTGCTCTGATTCCGTCCCTCCGCTTCGGTTGAACTGTCGCCAGAAAACTGGTCAGAACCCCTTCCGTCTTGTCGTCGTGAAATCGTCACTAAACACCGAGAAACAGTGAGGATTGTTGGAATTTTGGTTCGTCTTTTTCTGTCTCGTCTGAGCTCACCGGAGCTCAAGCTACGTCGGTTAGATCTTTTGTCGTATTGATCGGGGTTTTGGTTTCGTCTATTCTCACGCCGTTCGGGTAGTACATTCTTGATACCGAGTGGATTTTACTACTGTGGAGGTTTCCGTTCGAGGATTCCTGTCCCGGGTTTTCTTTATTATCCTACAAGAAATGTTCTATCGAAAGGTCCAATTCTACTCTTTTCCTCTTCTATTTTAATGTTTTACTATGCTTCGGTGTGTGGATTAATGTTCGTGTGTTGTTTGATACTTGTTGGTGATGAACGTATGTTGTCTTGTTTGGTGATAGTTTGTTATTTTGATAAGGACTCATTGTTTAATTTTGTTGAAAAGTGATTGTGGGTCGCTGAAATATAAATGGTGAGTTGTGAAAATTTAGTATAAAAATGAAATTTGGGGACGGGAATCGAAAATTGATAAAAGTAAATATTATGATATTTTTGCTACATTGTTGATGTTGAATGTGGTATGTTGTCGAGCGGGTAGGCAAACAGTAAGCTCGGGTAGGAAAGTTTAGGATTGGTATAATGTGGGAATGATTGGAATATTTGTTGAATATTTTGTTTATCGTATTTGAAAAGTGTATTTATTTAACCGGGGAATACCCCGAGGTAATTTGTATTTATTCATCGGGGAATGCCCCAAAGAATTTTGTACGCTAAGGATGCTCGTGATCAAGGCCCGAGTCATCGGGTAAAGCATGGTTTAGGACTAGTGTAGGTTATTTCAGTATTTTTTATTTCGGGTTGTAATAATTGGACTGGACTTTACATTTTTTTTGTTTTGTTTTGTTATTGTTTGATTATTTTGTGTGCTTTTGTGTGGTTTATGCATTTGTAGCGTCAATTTAGCCGATATGCTCTTCCAAGCGACCGTGGTTGAACCACGGGATCGAGGGGTGCCTAACACCTTCCCCTCGATCAACAGAATTCCTTAGCCGGAATCTCTGTTCGCAAACCGGTTTAAGAGTCAAATGGTTTCGAAAAGGATTTTCCAAAGGTGACTTGGCACACTGGATTATGCCAAGTGGCGACTCTGAATAAAAAATGCAAATAATCCTTTTCCAAAATAAATTTTCATTTCTTGTCACTTAAATAATAAAACCCTTTCGAACTTTAAAATATACATTTTTTTGGAGTACGTAAAAAAGGGATGTGACAGCTTCTGGCGACTCTACTGGGGATCATGACAAGTTTTCAGAATTCGAGCTATTTTTGGAGTCGTATCGGCTTTGTTTGGCATTACGAATGTATTAGCATTGTTTGTGGTTATTGTTTGTGTTATTTTCACTTTTGTGCGTTTTCGTGCTCTTTGTTTATAGTATTTATCCTATGTGCTACCGCTTTATATCTGTCATCATGAGTCCACCCCCTCGGCCTTCTTTCTGAAACAAGTCCGTAGTACACGTATTGTACACAACCTCTAGTTGAGTCACCCTTATTTTAGGGGGGAGCCGTCGGTGTTATGGAGTAGGTGGAAAGCAAAGCAGCCACTATCGACCATACGCTCCCCCGAACAGCCTTGTTAGTGATCCACAACGTAGGTCAGCCTTTAGGTCATGCTTATGTGCATCATATTGAGACCTAATGGGGTCCACTTGGTCCTTTGTAGGAGACTCACCTTTAAAGCATCCCTACGTGCTACATGTTGCATCTTTGAGGATAACGTGGTCATTTGACGGACTGATTTGGGAAAAACATGTGTTAGAAGTAAAGTGTGTGGGTAATGAAAAAAAAAACAAGCAAAGAAAAAAAAAGTTTCGTAGCTTTTAGAGTTTTTTATGACTTTTATTTTTCAAAATTCCAAAATTCAAAAGGACTTTTTTACCTCCCGCACTCATTTTCGCAAAAACATCAAAAAGATTTTCCTTTGTCTCGTTTAGCATGCATTCACAATTCGAAAACCTCAAAATGATTTTTTTCATTCATAGGATGTGCTTATAAAAGAAAAATGCAAAAAAAAAGAAGTTAGAAAAATTTTTACATTTCGTATAACGAAAATACCAAAAAGATTTTTCTTTCATAGTTGTTGATGTCATTTTTCTATGAAGTATCAAAATGAAAACTCAAAAGATTTTATTAACATGTTTCATCGTCTGTCTTTGGTCGTGTTTCTTAAGTCAGGGTCTAGCCTGTTATTTAATAATTAATTGTCCAATCTGGACGAACTACGCACCCCTGATTCTCCTCTTTCGGGAGTGAGATACGTAGGCAGCCTATTGTTGGTTCGGGATCTTATTTAAAAAATTCAAAAAAAAAAAAATTTTCTTCGCTCTTTATTTAGAGTAGGTGTTTCATGCATATCTTGAAAAAAAAAGTAAAAAAAAAAACAAGATTTTCCTCAATAGTCGTAGGTTTCATTTTTGGTTGATCTTATTTGAAAAAAATCCAAAAAATAAAAATTTCTTCACTTTTCATCTAGAGTAGGTGTTTCATACATGTCTTGAAAATAAAAATACAAAAAAAGAAAATTCCTTAATAGTCGTAGGTTTTATTTTTGGTTGATCTTATTCCAAAAAAAAAATAAATTCAAAAAACGATTTTCTTCACTCTTTATTTAGAGTAGGTGTTTCATATACATCTTCAGAAGAAAACTACAAAAAAAAAAAAATTCCTTTAATAGTTTCAAGTTTCATTTTCATATGAAATTCAAAATTGAAAACCCCAAAAGATTTTTCTTTGGTAATCATAGGTTTTATTTTGTATAGGTATTTTAAAAGTAAAAAAAAAATGCAAAAGATATTCGTCAATTCTTTTGACAAATTGTTATTTTTCTTTTCTTCTTAAAGTTTCAAGAAAAAAAGAGTTTAATTGGCCATTTTGGCAAGGCCCGCACTACGCAAGATCTGATTCATGTACAACATGATACGTAGGCAACCTACTTTTGGGTTCGATCTAATCATTTTGTTTTGTCGTTTTTCATTATTTTTCCTCTTTTAAAGAAAAACAAAAGCCATAAAGAATGATAAAATAAAGGTAGATAACGAGAGAAAAGAAAAGAGCAGAGATTGATATGAAAAAAAGAGAAAAAAAAAGGGGGAGAGAAAAGAGAGGGAAAGAAAAATAATAATAAGTGTAGATAAAAAAATAGTGTAGACAAAAATCAGGATGATGTTAAAATGACCTCGCTACCCTCAAAAGCTGGTAGAAATGAACATGAATTTAGGACAATTTTACCGATGTGATTCCCATGCTTGTTGTGTGCCCTAATCCTAACGGATGTCGTCTTTGATGAGCATGTTCTTTCAAATAACAGTGGTAGGTTTGCAGCGCTCTAGCTAGTCACCCATACTTCACTAGATCCAAAGGAAAGCTCGCCATGGCTAGCAGGGAGATTGAAAATTCGCTCATTGACCCGGATCAGGATCACAGGGAAGAAAGTTCTAAATACAATGATGAGGTAGTAAGGCTTAGGCAACAATTGATAGATTTACACCGGGCATGAGCCAGCGGAATGCCTCCTCCTCCGCTCCCTGAAGGTCTTGGGAATATCTCTAACTGCCCACCGCTCTCTCAGGCACAATTCTCTGTTCCTACTGAGCCACTTGAGCACGCGCCAGGATTCACTCCGCGACATTATTATCCTGGCAGTTCTGGTGTGCCCTTGGCAGCTCCCCAATCAAGACCAGCTGCTCAGCCAGTGCCACCGATCACCCCGGTATTCGTGGCTCCGCCACCACATGAAACTCCCATATATGTTGTGCATCCCACAATGAGGCTTCCTAGGTCTTCCAGTGAGCCAGTATTGAAGGTTCCAGATAGTCAGTATTATGCCCCTGAGCCTACTTTGCAAATGAATGAACCGTATGGGTACACTTAGCCGCTTGCATTTCCATTTGATACAGAGAAACCTGTCGCAGCAGAGGAACAGGATATCATAGCTCGAAAATTGAAAAGTTTAGAACAAGCTATGAGGAATTTGCAAGGAATCGGAGATTATAGGAGTGTTTCCTATAAAGATCTTTGCATGTTCCCAGACATCAACCTTCCCTCCGGTTTCAAGATGCCTAAGTTCGAGAAGTATGCAGGACACGGTGACCCCATTGCACACTTGAGACATTATTGCAACCAGTTGAGGGCTGCAGGAGGAAAGGAAGAACTGCTCATGGCCTTCTTTGGTGAGAGTATGTCTGATCTGGCCTCAGAATGGTTTATTGATCGAGATATCGATAAATGGAACAGCTGGGATGATTTGGCTTCTGAATTTGTTCAACATTTTTGGTATAACATCGACCTGATTTCGGACGAAAAATCCTTGGTCAACATGAAGAAAAAGAGCACTGAAGGTTTTAGGGAATACGCGATAAGGTGGCGTGAGCAGGCCGCCAGGGTAAAGCCTCCAATAAAAGAAAGTAAGTTGGTAGA
>NW_025842793.1:187443-271098 GCF_002878395.1 Capsicum annuum | reverse complement strand
TCCATTTATCGATATCTCGATAAATGGAACAGCTGGGATGATTTGGCTTCTGAATTTGTTCAACATTTTTGGTATAACATCGACCTGATTTCGGACGAAAAATCCTTGGTCAACATGAAGAAAAAGAGCACTGAAGGTTTTAGGGAATACGCGATAAGGTGGCGTGAGCAGGCCGCCAGGGTAAAGCCTCCAATAAAAGAAAGTAAGTTGGTAGAAGTTTTTATTCAGGCGCAAGATGAGACCTATTTTCAGCATTTACTTCCGGCAATGGGAAAATTTTTTATGGAAGTCCTCAAAATGGGGGAGATGATAGAGGACGGAATTAAGACCGGCCGAATAGTGAGTTTCGCCGCATTAAAAGCCACCACACAAGCGATTCAAGGTGGATCTGGCGCATTTGGAGGTAAAAACAAGAAAGAGGACGTGGCGACTATCGTAGCTGGAACCCATTCTTATTCCAAAAGACCACCTCGCCCCTATCTCCAATCCCAAGCCTAAGTCTACGTCCAAGCTCCATAAATTCCTCCCCACCATTACTACCGTCCACAAAATCCTTTCTATTCCATTCCACCACCCCCGTACCCAGTATATAGCGCGCAACCATATGCCTAAACCCCTTCTTACCTACAATGGCGCGCGCAAGCTCCACAAAATCGTCCATTCACTCCACCAAATTACCAAAACTCCTCCAGACCCAGTTTTCAGCCTAGACCTGATTATAAGAAGGAGAAGGCGGTCAAAAACCAATTCATACCTCTTGGGGAGTCATATGCTAGCTTGTTTGATAGGTTGAGAAAGTTGAAGGTTTTAAGCCCAATTCAAGGAAGGCTTTCAAATCCACCGCCGAGGAATCTCAATTATTCTTTAAGGTGTGCGTACTATTCTGATATGCCAGGCCATGATATCGAGAAATGCTATCATTTAAAGAGAGCTGTCCAAGATTTAATTAACACAAATCAGATGTTGGTCCAAGCCCCGGAAGGTCCAAACATTAACCAGAATCCGCTGCCAACCCATGCTGAAGCCAATATGTTAGAATTGATATATGATGGGAAAGAGTCTTAGAGGGGTTATAAGCCTATTGTCAAGATACAGACCATTGAGGAGAAATCAGTGAATGTAGCAGAGTCTTTGAAAGCAATGTCATTAAGCCGGGAAGGAATAAGAGAAGATAAAGCCCTAGAAAGCACAAAGAAGCCCCTGATCATAGTATAAGGCGCCAGAAATTGTATTGATTTAAGCCAGGATAAACCTAAGTTGACAGTGGTGGGAGCTCTGAGTCAGCCCATCTTGACGGTGAAAGGAGCACTGGCAGCGCCTATTGTCCTCAAACCGGTGACCCAACCTCCGATAGTTGATACGAAAAAGGTTTCCTAGAATTATGGAAGGACTGTGATGACCTGTCACGAGAAAGAAGTAGTGAAAGATGTAGATGAGGTAGTTATTGAAGTTTATATAGTCGAAGCAGGAGAAGGTACCAGTATGGCAGACGTGCAATTCATAGGTCTAGCTATCCGGCTCAATAATTGGGAAGTCACTTCTCTCCCCGTCAGGAGGGAGTTTTGGTAGTTTATTTTATTTTTCTTTCTGTTTATCCGAGTTATTTCAACGTTGTAATTCAGATTTTTAGTTTGTTTATGTTATGTTGGTATCCATGTTTAAACCCTTTTATCTTTTATTTAATGAAATGCAATGTCCCTTTTGTTTCGTGTCTAATATGTTTTGTTTTGTTTTTCTTTTCTTACACAGTTCTCTTTATGCTGATTCTAATGACATGACATGCATGCGGAATTTTCAGCCTGATCTTAAAATCCAAACTAATCCAGATGTAATGAAGCAGGATGGGGAATATGATGAAGAGGAATCACTAGAACAAATAAGCAAAGAGTTGGAACAGTTTGAAGACAAACCTAATCCTAATTTGAATGAGACTGAGCTAATAAATCTAGGGGATCAAGAAGATGTTAGGGAAACTAAAATCAGTGTACATGCTTTGCCACAGCTAAAAGATGGAATGATTCAAGCATTAATTGATTACAAGGATGTTTTTGCATGGTCTTATGATGATATGCCTGGTTTAAGCACTGAATTAGTGGCTCACAAATTGCTAACAGATCCCGCATTCCCTCCTGTCAAACAGAAGTTGAGAAAGTTTAAAACAGATGTAAGTATTAAAATCAAAAAGGAAATCATGAAACATATTGAAGCCAAAGTAATTCGAGTAGCTCGCTATCCTATGTGGTTATCCAATGTCGTTCCCGTACCAAAGAAAGATGGCAAAATTCGAGTGTGTGTTGATTACCGTGATTTGAACAGAGCCAGTGCGAAAGATGATTTTCCACTGCCCAACATCCATATTTTGTTAGACAATTGTGCTAAACACGAGGTTGCCTCTTTTGTGGATTGCTATGCCGGATATCACCAGATCATTATGGATGATGAAGATGCGGATCACACCATGGGGAGCTTATTGTTATCGAGTGATGCCGTTCAGTTTGAAGAATGCTGGAGCAACATACATGAGAGCCATGGCCACTATGTTTCATGATATGATGCATAAGGAGATTGAGGTCTACGTGGAGGATGTGATTAATAAGTCAAAAAGTTAGGCCGACCATATTAAAGATTTAAGAAAGTTCTTTGAAAGGATTCGCAGGTATAATCTCAAACTCAACCCGGCAAAATGTGTATTTGGAGTTCCATTTTGAAAGCTGTTGGGGTTTGTAGTCAGCCGTCGGGGAATTGAATTGGATCCCTCAAAAATTAAAGCCATTCAGGATTTGCCCCCGCCCAAGAATAGAACGGAGGTGATGAGTTTGTTTGGTAGACTGAACTACATTAGCAGGTTTATTGCTCAACTCACAACCACTTGTGAGCCCATATTCAAGTTGCTGAAAAAGAGTGCTGCGGTAAAATGGACTGAAGAGTGTCAGGAAGTGTTCGATCGAATCAAAAGATATTTGTCAAATCCGCCCATACTGGTACCTCCAGAGCCTGGTAGGCCTTTAATCTTATATTTATCAGTCATGGACAATTATTTCGGTTGTGTCCTGGGTCAACATCATGTCACAGGCAAAAAGGAGCAAACTATTTATTATCTTAGCAAGAAGTTCACCACTTATGAGGCTAGGTATACTCTTCTTGAAAGGACGTGTTATGCCCTAACTTGGGTAGCACAGAAGTTGAAGCATTATCTCTCATCCTATACTACTTATCTCATCTCCTGCATGGATTCTTTGAAGTATATCTGTCAGAAGCCTATGCCGACGGGTCGATTGGCAAAGTGGTAAATATTGCTTACCGAGTTCGACATTGTATATGTGACTCAAACCGCCATGAAAGCCCAAGCCTTGGCAGATCATCTTGCTGAGAATCCCATCGATGAAGAGTACGAGCCATTAAAGACATATTTTCCTGACGAAGAAGTGTCCTGTGTCGATGAAGGCATCATAGATGCTGATCCAGGTTGGAGGTTATTCTTTGATGGAGCTGTCAATATGAAAGGAGTCGGAATAGGTGCGGTTCTTATCTCTGAATCGAGACAACATTTCCCTGTAATAGCACAACTTTGATTTTAATGTACTAATAATATGGCAGAGTATGAAGCCTGCATTCTTGGTTTGAGGTTAGCTGTTGATATGGGAGTCCAAGAATTATTGGTGCTGGGAGATTCGGATTTGCTCGTCTATCAAATTCAAGGCGATTGGGAGACGCGAGATTTAAAGCTCATCCCGTATAGACAATGCTTGCAGGATCTATGTCAACGGTTTGTGTTAGTAAGATTTAGGCATACTCCAAGGATTCGTAGTGAAATTGCTGATGCTTTAGCCACTCTATCTTTAATGCTCCAACATCCTAATAAAGCCTACGTCGATCCAGTGCATATACAGAGTCGTGATCAGCAGTCTTACTGTAATGCGGTTGAAGAAGAGCTCGATGGAGAACCTTGGTTCTTGGATATCAAGCGGTACATTCAGTCAGGAAAATACCCATCATATGCCACCAACAATCAAAAGAGGACTATTAGGCGTTTGGCTAGCGGATTTTTCTTAAGTGGGGGAATCTTGTATAAGAGGACCCCAGATCTGGGACTTTTAAGGTGTGTAGATGCAAAAGAAGCCTCGGCAATCATGGTTGAAATACACTCTGGAGTATGCGGGTCACATATGAACGGCCATGTCTTGTCAAAGAAGATTCTTCGAGCAAGTTATTACTGGCTTACTATGGAAAGGGATTCTATTCGATTTGTTCGAAAGTGTCATCAATGTCAGGTACACGGTGATCTGATACATTCTCCTTCTGTTGAGTTGCATGCAATGGCCGCTCCATGGCCGTTCGTGGCTTGGGGAATGGATGTGATTGGACCGATTGAGCCGAAGGCATCAAATGGGCATAGATTCATTTTGGTAGCCATTGACTACTTCACAAAGTGGGTAGAAGCAGTAACTTTCAAGTCAGTGACAAAGAAAGCTTTGGTAGATTTTGTTCATGCCAATATCATTTGTAGATTTGGAATTCCTAAGATTATCATTACAGACAATGCTGCCAATCTCAATAGTCATTTGATACAAGAAGTATGTCAACAGTTTAAGATCGCGCATCAAAATTCTACTCCATATCGCCCAAAGGCCAATGGTGCTGTAGAAGCCGCCAATAACAATATAAAAAAGATACTGCAAAAAATGGTACAAAGGTCTAGACAGTGGCATAAAAAGTTGTCGTTTGCATTGCTAGATTACCGCACCACTGTTCACACTTCAACAGGGGCAACTCTATATTTGTTGGTGTATGGGACAGAAGCAGTCATGCCTGCAGAAGTTGAAATTCCCTCTCTTCAAGTCATTGTAGAAGCAGAGATTGATGATGACAAATGGGTAAAAACTCGACTGGAACATTTGAGTTTGATTGAGGAAAAAAGGCTAAGTCTGTGTGTCATGGCCAGTTGTATCAGAGGAGGATGGCTCGAGCGTATAACAAAAAGGTCCGTCCTAGGAATTTTGAAGTTGGCCAGTTGGTATTGAGACGTATCCTTCCTCACCAGGTTGAAGCAAAAGGCAAATTCTACCCTAACTGGCAAGGTCCCTTCGTTGTGAAGAAAGTGTTGCCCAATGGAGCCTTATATTTGACAGATATTGAAGGCAAAATGGCAGAAATGGCTATCAATGCTGATGCGGTCAAAAGATACTATGTATGATATTTGATCCTTTGTCGATTTTATTGCATGTTTAGTACTTACATTTTAAAGATTGATATGATGAAGGCATTTTATTCTTCTATCCGAACATGGTGTCATCCTTTGTTTACCCATTTGAGCTTTGTTTTATTTTTCTTTCATATCCCTCTTTTGGAATCAAAATAGAGTCAAAAATAAATGTCAAGAAAATAATAATAAAAGAAAGAGTTTGAAAATTAAAAAAAATTAAAATCAAATCAAAACAAAGAACAAGCTGATGGAACTACGTGCGACCTGATTCTCCTCTCTCGGGAGTGAGATACGTAGGCTACCCTATCTCGGGCTCGGTCCAACCAAATAAAGATCTAAGATTCACCCAGTCAACAAAACTGGGGCATGAGTTAATGTGTTGCTTGAGTTGATTCCAAAAGTTGTAAGTCCCACCCCCACTTCAAGTATCGTTTGAGCCTCCTACCATCTTTTCTAACCTTAACCAAAAGCCAACTTACAACCAAAGAAAGTCCTTCAGATCAATTTTTGATAATGTTAAGGCTAAGCATGCAATGGATATGATGATTTATTGTGAGGTACCACTTGTCTCCCTCAGCATAAGAAATCAGGAAAGAAATACAAAAATGAGAGAGTCTTATTGGTGAAAACCTTTGCAGGCACCATAAGGCGATGGTGAGTTGAGAGAAATGAAAATAAGAGAGTCTTATTGGTGAAAACCTTTACAGGCACCATAAGGCAATGGTGAGTGGAGATAAATAAAAATGAGAGAGTCTTATTGGTGAAAACCTTTACAGGTACCATGAGGCGATGGTGAGTGGAGAGAAATAAAAATGAGAGAGTCTTATTGGTGAAAACCCTCACGGGCACCGTAAGGCGATGAAAAGTTCAAGAGAAAAGTGAAAAGTGAGAAGAAAGAGATTTGTTGGCGAAAGTCTTTTAAGATGTTGTCAATCGAATGTGATGTATGAGTCCAATGGATTTGAAAAAGCGGTTCAGCGGCAAAAGGTACGAACTCAACAACAAATGGGGAGTCTGGATAGGAAGATCAGACAGCTCAATCCAAAATGCATGTCATACTCATTGGAGTTGGTTGTCGTATTCAGATAAGTTTTCTTTTGAATATAGGACATTGCCCTTTTCTTTCATTTACATGTTCATGCTTTTTGTCTTTTTGGTGTCATTTATCAAAATAAAAGTCACCATCATTTATTTACATTTTAAGCCAAGTCTGTGTCAAAACAAGCGAGAAAGAATTTCAAAATTTACTACCAGTCTTTCCAATTATATGAGGAAAAGCCAAGGAACAGCACATGAGAGAAATATGATCGAAGCAAAGGAAGTCTATCAACCGACAGGCTATTGGATTCGTGGAAGCATTCAGATTTAGGAAAAGAGTGCACCTTAGGGGCATGGTAAAGTGTAAACCCATGGTTTGAGTCAGAACTCATTTCCCTCAATCTGGATCCGGGGCAATGATGCGGAAAGACAAGGCAAGTGTTAGAAATTTGGAACAAAGATGAAAGGAACGAGTACTGGGCAGATACCTAAGAAGCCAAGATCTGCAAGCCACCACTAAGTTTTTAACTGACAAATTTTCTTTGTTGAAATAGGGGCAAATTCGCTTCACTTAATTCAGCTATCATTGGAAATGCACATCCAAGGGATTTTACTTTCTGCTCAGGACCCTCCTGAAAAATGGGATATCACTTTTTGTTCAGGACCCTCCTAAAAAATAGGATTTCACTTTTTGTTCAGGACCCTCCTGAAAAATGGGATTTTACTTTCTGCTCAGGACCCTTCTGGAAAATGGAATTTTACTTTATGTACAGGATTTTACTTTATGTTCAGGACTCTCCTGAAAAATGAGATTTTACTTTATGTTCAGGACCCTCCTGGAAAATGGGATCTTACTTCATGCTCAGGACCCTCCTGAAAAATGGGACTTTACTTTATGTTCAGGACCCTCCTGAAAAATGGGATTTTTACTTTCTGTTCAGGTATTTTACCCTATGTTCAAGACCCTCCTAAAAAACGGGATTTTACTTTATGTTCAGGACCCTCCTGAAAAATGGGACTTTACTTTATATTCAGGACCCTCCTGAAAAATGAGACTTTACTTTATGTTCAGGACCCTTCTGAAAAATGGGATTTTTACTTTCTGTTCAGGGATTTTACTTTATGTTCAGGACCCTCCTGGAAAATGGGATTTTACTTTATGCTCAGGATCCTCTTGAAAAATGGGATTTTACTTTTGTTCAGGACACTCCTGAAAAATGGGATTTTACCTTATGTTCAGGACCCTCCTGAAAAATGGGACTTTACTTTCTGTTCAGGACCCTCCTGAAAAATGGGACAACGCTTTCAAAAATGAAATACTACTTTATTATAATTTTGTTTGGGATAATTTTTTTTTTAGTTTTTATTTTGGGTTTCAGGAGCCCGCTTGAAGAACAGGGTGATGAAATAGCAAGTCAAGAGCCCGCCTGAAGAACAGGATGATGAAATAGCAAGTCAGGAGCCCGCCTGAAGAACAGGGTGATGAAATAGCAAGTTCGGAGCCCGCCGGGAGAACAGAGTGAAGAAAATGAAAAGTCAAGCAACAAAGTGATGAAATAACAATTCAGGAGCCCGCATGGAGAATAGGGTGAAGAAACGAAAGGTCAAGCAACAAAGCGAAGCGATTGAAAGCCAAGCAACAAGTTGGGAGAAATTGCAAGTCAGGGGCCCTCCTAAAGAATAGGGTGATGAAAGTCGAGTCAAGAACTAATAGAAGCTGTATAGATAGGATTTTTGTAATTTCATTTATGTTTTAGCTTTTAATTTTTATTTTGATGTAATAACAGAGCCGCGGACCGGAACCTCGATGGACCCTCACTCGAATCTCCAACTCGGTACAGTCCTTCTCTTTTCAGTCTTTTGAAATGCTCGTGACTTGGTTCCCTCATAACTTGGGTAGGTAGGTTGTCCTAATTCAAGACCTGGTAGTCCTTCTTTCTTCTGTTCCTTCCTTTGAATAATGGTTGAGACAAAATGCTGTCTCGTTGTCTACTTCTTTGTCTGAAAACACTGCGTGTTTACATTCAAAGGGGGCATGATGTAGACACGTAATTTTGTCCCCCTCAAAAGTTCGATTTTATTCATTTTTACCTTATCATATCATGTACTCTCACCCAAATGATTACATCCTACAAAAATACAAAAAAAAAAGTAAATCTCAACAAAATCCCTAACAAACTTTTATTCTTTTAACACCCTAACAACCCTCTCCAATAAGCAAATGACAAATCACCCTCTCCCTACCCCTACCTAACCCTACCCCACGTCACACCCCCCCCTCTTTTTTTTTCTTGTCCAAAAAGAAAGGACCAAAAAGGAAAATACAATATATATACACAGATACGCACATACAAAGAGGGGAGATTCTTTTTTGGCATCCATCAGCAACCTAAAGAAAACAAAAAAAAAAAGAAACAGAGGCCGCCATTTTTGTTTCTTCTTCGCCAGAGAAAACCAAAAAATAGAGATTCCATCCTCCCTTTTCATCATCAAAACACACACATACACCACTACACGCGGAGAGGGAGGGAGATTATTGAGAGCTCAAATAGTGAGATTAAGCGAGGGAGATGAGAGAAGAGAGTGAGGCGAGAGAGGAAAGAAAATCAGCGAGATAACGAAATCGAGAGGGAGAAGAAGAAATAGACGTTCACTGACTATTTCGGTGAGTTTCTTGCCAGAAAACCGCCTGATTCTTCATCGAAAAACATCACCAGCTCTGGTTTCTGACTCACGCGCCACTAGTTTCTATTTCTGACCAAAATACTCCATCGGAACCTCTCATCGGACCCGAAATCAGCGACCCAATAGTCCACCGCTGTTGTTGTTGTTCCGGTGACCGGAGCTCTAATTGTCGGAAGCCGCGACATTGCTCCGATTTCGTCCCTCCGCTTCGGTTGAACTGTCGCCAGAAAAATGGTCAGTACCCCTTCTGTCTTGTCGTCGTGAAACCGTTGCTAAACACCAAGAAACAGTGAGGCTCGTTGGAATTTTGGTCTGTCTTTTTTTGTCTCATCTGAGCTCACCGGAGCTCAAGCTACGTCGGTTAGATCTTCTGTCGTATTGATTGGGGTTTTGGTTTCGTCTATTCTCACGCCGTTCGGGTAGTACATTCTTGATACCGAGTGGATTTTGCTACTGTGGAGGTTTCCGTTCGAGGATTCCTGTCCCGGGTTTTCTTTATTATCCTATAAGAAACGTTCTATCGAAAGGTCCAATTCTACTCTTTTCCTCTTCTATTTTAATGTTTTACTATGCTTCGGTGTTTGGATTAATGTTCGTGTGTTGTTTGATACTTGTTGGTGATGAACGTATATTGTCTTGTTTGGTGATAGTTTGTTATTTTGATATGGACTCGTCGTTTAATTTTGTTGAAAAGTGATTGTGGGTCGCTGAAATATAAATGGTGAGTTGTGAAAATTTAGTATAAAAATGAAATTTGGGGACGGGAATCGAAAATTGATAAAAGTAAATATTATGATATTTTTGATACATTGTTGATGTTGAATGTGGTATGTTGTCGAGCGGGTAGGCAAACAGTAAGCTCGGGTAGGCAAGTTTAGGATTGGTGTAATGTGGGAATGATTGGAATATTTGTTGAATGTTTTGTTTATCGTATTTGAAAAGTGTATTTATTTAACCGGGGAATGCCCCGAGGTAATTTGTATTTATTCATCGGGGAATGCCCCGAAGAATTTTGTACTCTAAGGATGCTCGTGATCAAGGCCCGAGTCATCGGGTAAAGCATGGTTTAGGACTAGTGTAGGTTATTTCAGTATTTTTTATTTCGGGTTGTAATAATTGGACTGAACTTTACATTTTTTTGTTTTGTTTTGTTATTGTTTGATTATTTTGCATGCTTTTGTGTGGTTTATGCATTTGTAACGTCAATTTAGCCGATACGCTCTTCCAAACGACCGTGGTTGAACCACGGGATCGAGGGGTGCCTAACACCTTCCCCTCGGTCAACAGACTTCCTTAGCCGGAATCTCTATCGCAAACTGGTTTAAGAGTCAAATGGTTTTCAAAAGGATTTTCCAAAGGTGACTTGGCACACCGGATTATGCCAAGTGGCGACTCTGAATAAAAAATGCAAATAATTTTTTCCGAAACAAATTTTCATTTCTTGTCACTTAAATAATAAAACCCTTTCAAACTTTAAAATATACATTTTTTTGGAGTACGTAAAAAAGGGATGTGACAACGAGTAAAATGTTAATGTGCATAAATTGATTTATAGAAATATTACAACAAGGACGCTGAAATTATTTTTGTAAGATATAATATTTGAGATACAACATTTATTTATATAATTTAAATAGATATAATATGTATTTTAACGTCTATTGCTACTTTTAAATAATGTGTTCTTCTTGTGTATATATTTTCACTGATCAATGCGAGGCACCCGTAAATAAATGGGAAGTGAAGTTTTGAAAATGATGATAAAAATATTCCAACACATTAGTTTAAAGGAAATTATATTTTACAAAGAGTACAAATATATAGCACGTTAATATTTGAATAACCGTCAATATATCAATAGCTTATTTCCTATGCACTTATCAAACATTATATAAGTTATATCTAATTTAAATACATAAATAACTCTATTCTTATCTGCAACTAAACACCTCATAACATGTTAAAGATTGATAATCAACTAAATTGCCTTCAAATTTAATAAAAATGTAGAATCCTGAGAATAAAATAACTCTAAATAAAAATAAAGTGCTTTAAGAATTAAGAAATGAGTATAATGACTAAATTTCTAATTACACTCTTTTATTTTCAAAATTTTACGTTATCTTTTTACTAATTTTATACTTAACAAAATATCCTACACACAGTAATTTATATATACTAGTTTAGGTGTACGCGTCATGCGCGTGTACCTCACTTTATTGAGTTTAAACGTTACATTAAATAAGATATTTGTTTAAATAATAAAGATGAATACAATAATTAAATTCAACATCTTTTGGAGAATTTATTTAATTAAACCTAACTTTTACCAAAAAAATTCTCAAAGTCGATAGATATTCATCTACCACCTGTAAACTGCAACAAAACAATAAAACAATATGATGATAGAGACATCAAAACAATATAATTAAATCCAACCTTTACACCAAAATTTCCTCAAAGTCTTACGACACTCATCAACCACCTGTAAACTATAACAAAATAATATCATAATAGAGATATTAAAATAATACAACTAAACTTTACCTTTACACCAAAAAATTTCTCAAAATAGAGATATAAAAATAATATAATTAAACTTAATTCTTACCTAGAAAATTTTCTCAAAGCCGACCGACATTCATCTACCACCTGTAAATTCATCTACGACCTGTAACCTAGAACAAAATAATACAATAGTGATCAAAAAGCTTCTGTTTTGATGAAAATAATTCTTGTCTAAACGAAAAACTACAACAAAATAATACAATAGTGATCACAAAGCATCAATTTTGATGAAAATAATTCTTGTCTGAGCAAAAATTTTGACACTAAAAAATGACTTAAATGAAAACAAAGAAGATATAGACACAACCGTTGAATGAAGCTGAGGGTTAGAAAATTAAACATCCACCAATCACATGCAACCGAATCAAGTTAGATGAACATCAATCATATTTTAATAATAAGTAAGTCAGTTTCTTCTCTAATTTAGCATACATCTTAATATTTATAGAAGTATTTTCTTAATAGAATCTTATTTTAGGAGTATTTTTCACTTAGAAATTTTAATAACTTATGTTAAGAGAGAGCAAGTAATCTTTTATTTTATTTTAATGTCTTTATATTGACATAATTAGTTAGAATGATATTTATTTCACTTCTTATACAAATATAAATTTGTTATAAATATACCATATATAGTGAATGTCTACTTTACCATATATAGTGAATACCTACTTTACCATATATTGTGTATGTCTATTTATGGAAAAGTTACAAACCCCTAGGTTAATTTTCCCCTATAAATAAAGGGTTTTTGCTTCATTGTAATTTATCCCTCAAGAGAAATAAGAATTACTCTCTATTCTCTTTCTACTCTTCTTCTTTGTTCTTTATTATTTTATAACACGTTATCATCACGAGACTCTGCCAAACAAGGTGAGATTATAAATCTGAAGGATTTCAAGGTTAGTAATTCTTTATGTTATCTTTCTTTTGCTACTACTAATATAATTATTATTGGATTTGAAAAAAAATAATTGGTTTGGAACCATTTATATTTTAAATTTATTCCTCAAGAACAATATTATCAAAAAGGATGATAATATGTTGGGTTCAAGTCCCATCGATTCATGCCTAAGATGTCTTTTTATGGATCAAATATTGAGTTTGAATCTCAATACACAATATTGACGATATTGTGATGGCTAAGGCAAAATAATGGGTGTTTGATGAAAAGTCATGAAATTCGATCCATTGAATGTGCCCCATTCCATGAAGTGAATGCGGTAGCAATATATGATAAGAAGGGATGTGCTTCTTGAGGTGTATGTGGTAGCAGTGCATAATATGTCTGAAAGAAGACAAGTGATTGAATGCACGAATATACGCGTGGAGGGACAATATAATAATGATCATCAAAAGTGATGATATTTTCACGCGCTTATATGATTATAAGATATGCTAGAAAAAAAATTCTCTACATCATATGTATGCCTCGATTTGCTTCTGAAGTAGCAAAATCTTGAAAGAGGTTATAAGCTATCATAATTTGATAGGCTTAAGGCACGATTATATTCCATTTCTGGGGAATGAGAAACTTATTAATGCAAACGTGATACAAGAATAATCACAGGTATGGACTTATGAGGGTGCGCGTTGGTGCCGAGACTTGGTGTGCGCAATTGAAGTGTAGAAGAGGTCCAAAACACACCAAAAAATCAGTCCACTCTTACACTTGAGGGGCACCTCATCTTTGAGGGGTATATTATAGACATTTTGTATTCCGTTATGTAATAACTATATAAGGAACATATTAGGGTTTTATTTTAGTTAGTTGTCTTATGATATTGAAAGAACAATAATACTTCTCTTGAGAGAGAGAGCCTCTCTAGGCCGAAACTAGGACATGGAAAGTGTGAAATCACTTGTGAATGTGTATTACTTAGAAACGATGGTGCTTGAGTGGTGGAATCTCTCTCGTGTCTTCGTAAGAGTGTGGTGTTCCTATTATAAGTTCTAGGGGTCCTTAGATTTAATATATCTTTGGGTTCTTGGGTCTTATTATAGTGTATGTCTCACTATCTATCTCTACATTTCATGTCTTAGTTAGTGTTGTTTAGGAAAATCATTGGTTCTTGTTGTTCATGTATCTTCTAACCGTTTATTGTTGTTATTATCCTTATCATATTGTTGTCTATCTTCTTGTGTTCATCACGTTTTAGTGGCTGTTTTGGTGCATAAATACACCTTGTTTCCTTGTATTCTTGTGTTGTTGTTTGGCCGAAACTAGTTCTCAAAGGGGTCCTCGGATTCCTCTTGATTTGTGGACTATTTTGATCCTTTTATTGTGTTTCTTGGTCTTCTTGTATCATTTGGTATCAAAGCATGGCTTGAACTTATTCCTACAAGATCAATCTAGGGCTTGCTTGTTAGAAAATAAAAAAAAATTGTGGAAAACTGAAAATTCCAAAAAAAAAAAAGGAGAAATCTGTTCGTGTTGTGTTCTTGGCCGAAATCTGTGTTTTTGTTGTGCCTTGACCGAGATTTTTACTTGTCTTTGTTGTCTCTAAGTGTTAGTTTTGTTCCACACTAACACATTTGAATCTATATCTTGATTTGAGCTTACATTTGGTGTAGTTTTCACCTTGTCCTTTTGATGTTATTATTGATCTAAGCTTGGTCTTGTGTTGTTGTTGAGGATAGATGACCTAAAAACAATTTTGTTGAAGTTTTGTAGCTTGGTCGTGAGTTGGTGTCCAAAAATTATTGTGGATTTGGACTTGGAGTTGGATGTTGTTGGTTGCTCTTGAAGTTTGTTGTTGTTCTTGGGGAATGTTATTATAGTTCTTGATGTTCTTCACAACCTTTATGTCTTGTTAAAATAAAGTGTTTATTTGATCCATAAAGGTGAAGGAAAAAGGGGGTGTGACTTGTTAGTCTTGAAAGACACAACAACCACCAAAGACTTTATCAATCATTTTCCAATAACTTTCCTTAAAACAAGGGACCTTGTCTTGTGGGACTAGTAAAGTCATATATCACCTTTTGAGTTTGAAAAGTTGAAAGGTTACAAGGCTTTACTTTCCCTCCAATATCAAGTCATCCATTACAAAAAATTATGTAAAAATTAAGACTTCAAGTGATGAACAAATTGGGTGGGCCGTGACCAATTGTAAACTGCCACATCACCATATATACTGTTCACGCAACAAATTTTGGCTCAAATTTTGATCTTCTAGTTTCAATTTGTTGTTCTTTAGTTTCGTTTGTTGATTCCAATACTAATTTACAAACTAGTGACCATTTACTAGATTGCAAATTAGATTTGAAAACCGTTCTTTGTGTCTACGTTCCTTTTTGTGTCTTAGTCTTTTTTGAGTCGTTGTTGTAGACACCTAATTTCGTCCCTCCCCGATGTCATTACCCATTTTTACCTTATCCTACTGTGTACCCTCACCCGTGTGATAATCCCTCCACAAATAACAAAAATAACAATCCCCTAACTAATTTTGTTTTATTCTAACAACCCATCCAATCAAAAAACCACATCACACCCTACCCCCTACCCCACGTGACCCCACCTACCGCACCACTACCCCAGCCTCACCACATATATACACACACAGATCGAAAAAAAGGATATACATGACACACTCAAAAAAATGCAAAAAATGGATCTTCTTGACCTCACAAAAATCATCAAGACTCTCTAGGATACACATAGAGAAAATTGTGAGGGAGAGATATCTACGAGAGAGAGAGGTTTGAGAAACAAAAAAAAATATAACAGAGAGAGTGAGACAGATCGAGAGAGAGGTACGACGAGGGTAAGGTTATTCCGGTGAAAACCTCACCAGAATTGTCACCAGAAAAAGCATCACCAGTCACCCCCTTTCCTTATACGTCACCAAAAAACTTTCTCTCCCACCGGGAAACCTATACACACGGATATCAGTGAGGAAGGGGTCGAGAAAAAGGGAAAGAGCTTGAGATTTTCGGTCAGAAACAGTGAAATCGGGAGAAGTTCGATCTTATCGAGCTTTTTTCTGCGAAAACTTGCACCGGAATCGGTACCAGGCACGCCAGAATCGGCTCGAGCTCGCCGATTGTTTTTTCTTTCCTTCTCGTTGTTTGATCGATACCATCTAAAATCGCCAGAAACTTTCTTATTTTCCTTTAAAATCTGGTCGGCGTCCACTATTTTGGTCGTCCTTGTTGTTGTCTGTCCATCGGAGCTCCGGTAAGTTGCAAACGGCAACTCAGTTACTACTCTGATGTGTTCGGTTACGGATGGTTCGAAATCCGAGTGTTGGGGTTCGTTTCCAAGGTCTCCATTTCGATTTTAAATTTGTCCCATTTGTATTTATCATACTGAGCTGGATTCTTGATCGGATTGAGGTTCCTTGTTCGAGGTTTTCAGTTTTCGGACTTCTTTATTATCAACAAAAGCAAGTGTCAGTGAGTTTCATTTCCTTAACCCGCTCTCTTTTATTTATCTTGGTATATTGAATTGGTTGTGATTATGTGTGTTGTGATTATGTTTTGTTGGACTCTGTTGATGTCGATTGTTATGATCATGATGTTTGGTGGGTCGATTTTTGGTGGTTTAAAGAATGAATTTGATCATGTTTTAATGGATTGATAAGGGGATTTAGGGAAGGAATGGAGAAATTGATAAAAAGTTGAACGTAGATTAATGTTGGTTTGTTGTCTTTTGTTCCATTCGGTGCAAGTGAATGTGAGATATTTATGCCATATTGAAATGGATAGGCAATATAGGTTCGGGTAGGCAAGAATTTAAGATTGATGTTTTGGTTGGATGTTGGAATGTGCGTGTGAATGTTTCTTTCTAGTTTATCATATTTAATTCAATTGTATAATTTGGCCGGGGAATGCCCCGAAGTATCTGTATATATTTATTCACCTGGGAATGCCCCGAAGTATCTGTATATATTTATTCACCGGGAAATGCCCGAGGTATCATGTACTTGGAGGACGTTCGTGGTGAAGGCCCGAGGCGTCGGGTAGAGCATTAGTTTAGGATTAGCGTAGGTTTACTTTCAGTCCCTTTTTATTTTGGGTTGTAATAATTGGACTAGACTTTACATTTCGAATTGTTTTGTTTTGTTTGATTATTTGCGTGCTTTTTTGTGCGGTTTATACATTTCTTAGTGCCAAAAAATAGTCGATACACTCTACCAAGCGACCGTGGTTGAACCACAAGATCGAGAGGTGCCTAACACCTTCCCCTCGGTCAACAGAATTCCTTAGCCGGAATCTCTATTCGCAAACCAGTTTAAAGAGTCAAATGGTTTTTTGAAAAGGATTTTTCTAATGGTGACTTGGCACATCAGATTATGCCAAGTGGCGACTCTGAGTAAAAAATATAAATAATCCTTTTGCGAAACAAATTTTTATTTCTTGTCACTTAAATAATAAAACCCTTTCGAACTAAAAAAATATAAATCGTTTGGAGTACGTAAAAAGGGTGTGACAGCTCTGGCGACTCTGCTGGGGACGGTATGAGAATTCGAGCTTATTTTTGAGTCGTAACGGCTTTGTTTGGCATTACGAGTGTATAAACATTGTTTGTGATTATTGTTGATGTTATTTTCACTTTTGTACATTTTCGTGCTCTTTATTTATAGTATTTATCCTATGTGTTACCGTTTTATATCTGTCATCATGAGTCCATCCCCCGGCCTTCTTTCTGCAACATGTCCGTAGTACATGTGTTGTACACAACCTCTAGTTGAGTCACCCTTATTTTAAGGGGGGAGCCGTCGGTGTTATGGAGTAGGTGGAAAGCAAAGCAACCACTATCGACCATACGCTCCCCCGAACAGCCTTGTTAGTGAACCACAACGTAGGTCAGCCTTTAGGTCATGCTTATGTGCATCATACGGAGACCTAGAGGGACCCACATGGCCCTTTGTAGGAGACTCCCCTCTAAAGCATCCCTACGTGCTAACTGTTGCATTTTTAAGGGTAACGTGGTCATTTGACGGACTGATTTTTGAAAAAAAGAAAAAAAATAATAATAAAAAAAAATTGTTAGGAGTAAGGTGCGTAGGCAAAAACGAAAAAGAAAAAAATAGAAAAAAGTGAGTCGAAAAGAATGAAAAAATAAAGAGGTATGTCGTAGTTTATTTTAGAATTCTTTATGGCTTTTGTTCTTCACGATCCAAAAACTCAAAAAGATTTTTTTACGTTTTACATTTGTCTTCTCAAAGTACCGTAAATTCAAAAAAAAAAAAGTTTGTTTGCCTTTTCTACTTATTTGTCAAAAACAAAAATACCAAAAAGATTTTTTTTATAATTGGTGGTGTCAGTCTTAGTTAAAGTGACTAACGAAAAATCCAAAAGGTTTTTTTCATTTGTTTTTGGTAGTGTCTCTTAAGTTAGGGTCAATTTATTAGTTAATCGTTAATTGTCCAATCTGGATGAACTACACATACCTGATTCCCTTCCCTTGGGTTGGGATACGTAGGCAACCCTCGGTGGGTCCGGTAATTCTTTGTGTTGGCCTTTGTCTTTGTATTAGCCTAGGTCTCTCGGCTCGTAATCTAGAGTTGTTTGCCAAGTAGACTGATTTCGCTCAGTACTTCTGTTCGGCAATTTGGAGTCATAGATGTGGTCTGTCCATCGACATATGTTTGCGTCAAAAATCCCAAGGGTTGGGAATCTTCTACTCCTGTCGAATTTTTGAGATAACTTCTTGTGTGTTATTACAAGATGGATTTGTCCACCAAGTCTAGAGTTTTGATGGTTGTCAAGGTGCCCAAAAAGTTAATCAAATGGTGGGAAATGTTTAACTATGTTGATCAGCAGAAACTGGTTAAAATATTAGGTGATCTTACGGAACTTCTGCATGTTACCCCTCGTCCAGATTTAATAGAGGCGTTGTTGACCTTTTGGGATCCGAGTAGTTTGGTATTCAGGTTTGGAGAATGTGAAATGACTCCTACTTTGGCAGAAATATCCGGTCTGTTGCATTTGCCCTATATCGAGAAGGATATGATCCGAGCACGCAATCATACTGGCGTGAGATTTTTGCAGTCTTGTGGTTTAAAAAGTAAGGGTATCCGTTTGGGTTGTTTAAGTGATTCGTGGGTTTCCCTAGATTTTTTGTTCGCTAGATTCGGGCCCCTCGGAAGGCTTTGATTGCTTTTGGGATGAATTTCATGTGACTAAGGAGAAGTGGGAGAGAAAGCGTCTTGAAGTCTTCACCCTCGCTTTGTTAGGTACTTTAGTGTTTCCACTAGAAGAAAGATGTATTAATACCCGTTTGCAATCTGTGGTGATGGCCCTATTTCATAAGGATCAAAACGACAAGGGCATTAATCAAAGGGCCAGGTTCACTCTTATACCCATGATCTTGATAGAAATATATAAGGCTTTAACTGAAGTGAAGGGGGGAAGGAGATTTTTTGAAGGCAGTAACCTGATATTGTAGATATGGGCGATGGAGCATTTGCATGCGCCTTCTTTAGTTAGACCAGACATGTTAGATCGTTGTATTCCCAATCGAGTGAAAGCCATGGACTCCAGGTTGCGTTTGGATAAATTCTCGTTACCCGTGGGAGTCGACGCTTGGATTGAATTTCTTGAGTCAAGAACCAAGGATAACATTTTGTGGACTTATCTGTGGCTTCGCCCAAAGATAGTATTGTTGGGTTGTCAGACGCAGCTCCCTTTAGTTATGTTAGGGCTCAATTGCACTAGACCATACAGTCCTTCTAGGGTAATGCGCCAGTTGGGTAGGCTGCAGGGCGTGCCACCAGCAGTGGATCTTCTGAAGGATGTTGAGTACTTCAAGGACCAAGCCTAAGGTGAGAGCAAGTATGAGCAGTTTTGGAAGCATGCAACAAAGCTGGGTGTGGACACACTCAAAGAAAGTTTGGATAATCCGGGCTACACTCAAGGATATGGGGTTTGGCTTCAATCTATCCCTCGGGGTATTATTCAACCCTTACCAGCGTAGCTTAGAGGGAGAATACAGCAAGAATGCATAGTAGATGACCATCAGGATGAAAGTGTAGAGTCCAAAGTGGAAACACTGAGAGTTCAATTAGCAGATTTGTTTAAGACGGTAGAAAGGTGTCAGAATAATCTTTCCAAGTGCACTCCTTATGAAGTAGGAATACAGGCCCGAAGCTTCCTCCCCGGTATCAGGGTGTCTTTACAGGATATGCTACAAAGTTTAAATGGGAGAAAGAGAACTTCAGAGGCAGGTCCATATCAGCCAGGGTCATCACATAGAGCACCTGTCTGAAAGAGCACTTCTTATCTTTATTCAGTTCGAGTGTTTTATGTGTCTGTCATGGTAGGGTGGTGTCTGCTTTAAGTCGAAGTCAAGTTGTTTTTGGTATTAGAGTCTTTATTAGTAATTTCACCTATGTCATCTTAGGGGTCTATAATGTTGTTTCGTATTTGTTGTTTAGTTTTAAAGTGGTCCCAAACTTTTGTACATTTTTGTTGTTTTCTTTCTTCAAAATGTTATGATGTTACGTCTTTCCTTGGTTTGTTTATTTTCGTTTTCGCAAAAAAAAAAAAAAAAGTGGGTAATGTTTACACACATGCTGTCTGAACTACGCAAGATCTGATTCATGTACAACATGATACGTAGGCAGCCTACTTTTGGGTTTGATCTAATCATTTTATTTCGTTGTTTTTCATTATTTTCGTCTTTTAAAGAAAAAAAAAGCCATAAAGAATAATAAAATAAAGGTAGATAATGAGAGAAAAGAAACGAGCAGAGATGGATACGAAAAAATATATAATAATATAATAATAATAATAAGTGTAGATAAAAAATAAGTGTAGACAAAATCAGGATGATGTTAAAATGACCTCGCTACCCTCAAAGGCCGGTAGAAATGAACATGAATTTAGGACAATTTTACCAATGTGATTTCCATGTTTGTTGTGTGCCCTAATCCTAACGGATGTCGTCTTTGATGAGCATTATCTTTCAGATAACAGTGGTAGGTTTGCAACACTCTGGCTAGTCACCCATACTTCACTAGATCCAAAGCAAAGCTTGCCATGGCTAGCAGGGAGATTGAAAATTCGCTCATTGACCCGGATCAAGATCACAGGGAAGAAAGTTCTGAACACAATGATGAGGTAGTAAGGCTCAAGCAACAATTGATAGATTTACATCGGGCATGGGCCAGCGAAATGCCTCCTCCTCCGCTCCCTGAAGGCCTTGGGAATATCTCTAATTGCCCACCGCTATCTCAGGCGCAATTCTCTGCTCCTACTGAGTCACTTGAGCACGCGCCAGGATTCACTCCGCGACATTATTATCCTGGCAGTTCTGGTGTGCCCTTGGTAGCTCCCCAATCAAGACCAGCTGCTCAGCCAGCGCCACTGATCACACCGGTATTCGTGGCTCCGCCACCACATGAAACTCCTATATATGCTATACATCCCATAATGAGGCTTCCTAGGTCTGCCAGTGAGCCAGTACTGAAGGTTTCAGATAGTCAGTATTATGCCCCAAAGCCTACTTTGCAAATGAATGAACCATATGGGTACACCCAGCCGCCTACATTTCCATTTGATACGGAGAAACCTGTCGCAACGGAGGAACAAGATATCATAGCCCGGAAATTCAAAAGTTTAGAACAGGCTATGAGGAATTTGCAAGGAATAGGAGATCATAGGAGTGTTTCCTATAAAGATCTTTGCATGTTCCCAAACATCAACCTTTCCCTCGATTTTAAGATGCCTAAGTTCGAGAAGTATGCAGGACACGGTGATCCCGTTGCATACTTGAGACGTTATTGCAACCAATTTAGGGCTGCAGGAGGAAAGAAAGAACAGCTCATGGCCTTCTTTGGCGAGAGTCTTTCTGATCTGGCCTCAGAATGGTTTATCGATCGGGATATCGATAAATGGAATAGCTGGGATGATTTGGCTTCTGAATTTGTTCAATATTTTCAGTATAACATCAACCTTATTTCGGACGAAAAATCCTTAGTCAACATGAAGAAAAAGAGCACTGAAGGTTTTAGGGAATACGCGATAAGGTGGCGTGAATAGGCCACCAGGGTAAAGCCTCCAATGAAAGAAAGTAAGTTGGTAGAAGTTTTCATTCAGGCACAGGATGAGACCTATTTTCAACATTTACTTCCGGCAATGGGAAAGTCTTTTATGGAAGTCCTCAAAATGGGGGAGATGATAGAGGACGGAATTAAGATCGGCCGAATAGTGAGTTTTACCGTATTAAAAGCCACCACACAAGCAATTCAAGGTGGATCTGGCGTATTTGGAGGTAAAAAGAAGAAAGAGGATGTGACGACTGTGGTAGCTGGAACCCATTCCTATCCCAAAAGACCACCTCGCCCCTATCCCCAATCCCAAGCCTAAGTCTACGCCCAATCTCCATATGTTTCTCCCCACCATTACTACCCTCCACAAAAACCTTTATATTCCATTCCACCACCCCCGTACCCAGTATATAGCATGCATTCATATGCCCAAACCCTTTCTTACCTGCAATGGCGCGCACAAGCTCCACAAAATCGCCCATTCGCTTCACCAAATTACCAAAACCCCTCTAGACCCAGTTTTCAGCCTAGGCTCGAGTATAAGAAGGAGAAGGCGGTCAAAAATCAATTCACACCTCTTGGGGAGTCATACGCAAGCTTGTTTGATAGGTTGAGAAAGTTAAAGGTTTTAAGCCCAATTCAAGGAAGGCTTTCAAATCCACCGTCGAGGAATCTCGATTATTCTTTAAGATGTGCGTATTGTTCTGATATGCCAGTCCATGATATCGAGAAATGCTGGCATTTAAAGAGAGCTGTCCAAGATTTAATTGACACAAATCAGATGCTTGTCCAGGCCCCGGAGGGTCCAAACATTAACCAGAATCCGCTGCCAACCCATGCTGAAGCCAATATGTTAGAATTGATATATGATGGGAAAGAGTCTTCAAGGGGTTATAAGCCTATTATCAAGATACAGACCATTGAGGAGAAATCGGTGAATGTAGTAGAGTCTTTGAAAGCAATGTCATTGAACTGGGAAGGAATGAGAGAAGATAAAGCCCAAGAAAGCACAAAGAAGCCCCTGATCACAGTACAAGGCGCCAGAAGGTATGTTGATTTAAGCCAGGATAAACCTAAGTTGACAGTGGTGGGAGCTCTGAGTCAGCCCATCTTGATGGTGAAAGGAGCACTGGCAGTGCCTATTGTCCTCAAACCGGTGACCCAACCTCCGATAGTTGATACAAAAAGGGTTACCTGGAATTATGGGCAGACTGTGATGACCTATCACGGGAAAGAAGTAGTGGAAGATGTAGATGAGGTAGGGGGTTTGACTAGGTCAGGAAGATGCTTCGTGCCTGAAAGCTTAAGAAAGTCCAATCCAACGGTGAGTGGACCGTCATCTATCAAAAAGCCTATCACCGAAGAAGAAGCCGAAGAATTTTTGAAAAAGATGAAATTGCCAGAGTATTCAATATTAGACCAGTTGAAGAAAACCCCTGCTCAAATTTCCCTTTTATCTTTGTTGTTACACTCCAAGGAGCATCGTGATGTTTTACTGAAGGTATTAAATGAAGCATATGTTCCAAGGGAGATTACAATCAACCAACTTGAGAAAATGGTTGGAAAAATCTTTGAGGTTAATCGGATTAGCTTTTTTGACAATGAATTGCCCGTTGAAGGTACAAGGCATAACCGGGGCCTTTACATTACAGTGAAGTGTGAAGATTTCTACGTCACTCATGTTATGATTGATGGAGGTTCAGGTGTAAATATTTTCCCTATTTCTACTTTGCAAAAGTTGAATATTGGTGCTGACAGGATCAGGCCCAACAATGTATGTGTTAGGGCTTTCGATGGTGCAAAATCAAATTCCATTGGCGAAATAGAACTAATGTTGACCATAGGGCCTGTTGAGTTTGCCATAGAGTTTCAAGTATTGAATGTAGACTCCTCTTACAATCTGTTGTT
Organism: Capsicum annuum; assembly: GCF_002878395.1. Lineage (NCBI taxonomy): Eukaryota > Viridiplantae > Streptophyta > Magnoliopsida > Solanales > Solanaceae > Capsicum > Capsicum annuum. The sequence goes on along the minus strand of NW_025842793.1, from coordinate 247,701 downwards.
GGGAAGGCCGTGGATCCACAAGGCCAAGGTGGTTGCATCTACACTGCACCAAATGATTAAGTTTGAGCATGACAGGCAAGAAGTAGTTATTCATGGTGAAGGAGATTTTTCAACCTACGAAGATTCTCCCTTGTCTCTTATTGAAGCAAATAATGTAGAGGAGACATTCGTCTATCAAATTTTTGATACAGTGCCAGTGAATCGTATCCTTGAATGGCAGACTATACCGAGACTGCAATTGTCTTCTGCTTCTATCATGATGGGGAGTGAACTTTGGAAATACGGATTTGAGCCAGGAAAGGTTTTGGGAGCATCTCTGCACGGTATAGTTCATCCTATATGTCCGAGTGAGAACGTGGGCACGTTTGGTCTGGGATTTGAGCCTACGGCTGAAGATCTGAAGAAAGCCAAGGGAAGGAAAAAGGAAACATGGTCACTTCCTCTCCCAATGCCACTACTCAGTGAATCATTTGTTAAGAGCGGTGTCACGAAGCATGTGGAATTTGAAGTTGAATTGGTTGATGACTTCTAGAATCTTTTTATTGAAGTTGATATGGTCAAAGCAGGAGAAGGTACCAGTATAGCAGACGTGCAATTCATAGGTCCAGCTGTCCGACTCAATAATTGGGAAGTCACTCCTCTCCCCGTCAGGAGGGAGTTTTGGTAGTTTATTTTGTTTTTTTTTCTGTTTATCCGAGCTATTTCAGGGTTGTAATTTGGATTTTAGTTTGTTTATATTATGTTGGCATCTATGTTTAAACCCTCCTATCTTTTTATTTAATGAAATGCAATGTCCCTTTTGTTTTGTGTCTAATATATTTTGTTTTTGTTTTCTTACACAGTTCTCTTTATACTGATTCTAATGACATGACATGCATGCGGAATTTTCAGCCTGATCTTAAAATTCACACTAATCAAGATGTAATGAAGCAGGATGGGGAATATGATGAAGAAAAAGCACTAGAAGAAATAAGCAAAAAGTTGAAACAGTTTGAACACCAATCGAATCCTAATTTAAATGAGACTGAGCCAATAAATCTAGGGGATCAAGAAGATGTTAGGGAAACTAAAATCAGTGTACATGCCTTTCCACAGCTAAAATATGGAATGTTTCAAGCATTAATTGATTATAAGGATGTTTTTGAATGGTCTTATGATGATATGCCTGGTTTAAGCACTAAATTAGTGGCTCACAAATTGCCAACTGATCCCGCGTTCCCTCCTATCAAACAAAAGTTGAGGAAGTTTAAAACTGATATAAGTGTTAAAATCAAAGAGGAAATCATGAAACAACTTGAAGCCAAAGTAATTTGAGTGGCTCGTTATCCCATGTGGTAGCCAATGTTGTTCCCGTACCAAAGAAAGATGGCAAAATTCGAGTGTGTGTTGATTACCGTGATTTGAACAGAGCAAGTCCGAAAGATGATTTTCCACTGCCCAACATCCATATTTTGCTAGACAACTTTGCTAAACACGAGGTTGCCTCTTTTGTGGATTGCTATGCCGGATATCACCAGATCATTATGGATGATGACGACACAGAGAAGATGTCTTTTATCATACCATGGGGAACTTATTATTATCGAGTGATGCCGTTCAGTTTGAAGAATGCTGGAGCAACGTACATGAGAGCCATGACCGCTATGTTTCATGATATGATGCATAAGGAGATTGAGGTCTACGTGGACGATGTGATTATTAAGTCAAAAAGTCAGGCCGACCATGTTAAGGATTTAAGAAAGTTCTTTGAAAGTCTTCCCAGGTATAATCTCAAACTCAACCCGGCAAAATATGTATTTAGAGTTCCATCTGGAAAGCTATTGGGTTTGTAGTCAACCGTCGGGGAATTGAATTGGATCCCTCAAAAATCAAAGCCATTCAGGATTTGCCCCGCCCAAGAATAGAACGGAGGTGATGAGTTTGCTTGGTAGACTGAACTACATTAACAGGTTTGTTGCTCAACTCACGACCACTTGTGAGCCCATATTCAAGTTGCTGAAAAAGAGTGCTACGGTAAAAGGGACTGAAGAATGTCAGGAAGCGTTCGATCAAATCAAAAGATATTTGTCAAATCCGCCCGTTCTGGTACCCCCGGAGCCTGTAGGCCTTTGATCTTATACTTATAAGTCATGGACAATTCTTTCGGTTGTGTCCTGGGTCAACATGATGTCACAGCCAAAAAGAAGCAGGCTATTTATTATCTTAGTAAGAAGTTCACCGCATATGAGGCCAGGTATACTCTTCTTGAAAGGACGTGTTGTGCCCTAACTTGGGTAGCATAGAAGTTGAAGCACTATCTCTCATCCTATACTACTCATCTCATCTCCCGAGTGGATCCTTTAAAGTATATCTTTCAGAAGCCTATGCTGACAGGTCGATTGGCAAAGTGGCAAATATTGCTTACCGAGTTCGACATTATATATATGACTCGGACCACCATGAAAGCCCAAGCCTTGGCAGATCATCTTGCTGAGCACCCCATCGATGAAGAGTATGAGCCATTAAAGACATATTTTCCTGATGAAGAAGTGTCGTGTGTCGATGAAGTCATTAGAGATGCTGATCCAGGTTGTAGGTTATTCTTCGATGGAGCTGTCAATATGAAAGAAGTCGGAATAGGCGCGGTTCTTATCTCTGAATTGGGACAACATTTCCCGATAATAGCACAACTTTGATTCTACTGTACTAACAATATGGCAGAGTATGAAGCCTGCATTCTTGGTTTGAGGTTAGCTATTGATATAGGAGTCCAAGAATTATTGGTGTTGGGAGATTCAGATTTGCTCGTCCATCAAATTCAAGGCGATTGGGAGATGCGAGATTTGAAGCTCATCCCGTATCGACAATGCTTGTAGGAGCTATGTCAACGGTTTGTGTTAGTAAAATTTAGGCATATTCCAAGGATTCATAATGAAATTGCTGATGCTTTAGCCACTCTGTCTTCAATGCTCCAACATCCTGACAAAGCCTACATCGATCCAGTGCATATACAGAGTCGTGATCAGCATGCTTACTGTAATGCGGTTGAAGAAGAGCTCGATGGAGAACCCTAGTTCTTGGATATCAAGCGGTACATTCAGTTAGGAGAATACCCATCATATGCCACCAACGATCAAAAGAGGACTATTAGGCGTTTGGCTAGTGGATTTTTCTTAAGTGAAGGAATCTTGTATAAGTGGACCCCAGATCTGAGACTTTTAAGGTGTGTAGATGCAAGAGAAGCCTCGGCAATCATGGTTGAAATACACTATGGAGTTTGTGGGTCGCACATGAACGGTCATATCTTGTCAAAGAAGATTCTTCGAGCAGGTTATTACTGGCTTACTATGGAAAGGGATTCTATTCAATTTGTTCGAAAGTGTCATCAATGTCAGGTACACGGTGATCTGATATGTTCTCCTCCTATTGAGTTGCATGCAATGGACGCTCCATGGCCGTTCATGGCTTGGGGAATAGATGTGGTTGGACCGATTGAGCCGAAGGCATCAAATGGACATAGGTTCATTTTGGTAGCCATTGACTACTTCACAAAGTGGGTAGAAGCAGTAACTTTCAAGTCAGTGACAAAGAAAGCTGTGGTAGATTTTGTTCATGCCAATATCATTTGTAGATTTGGAATTCCTAAGATGATCATTACAGACAATGCTGCCAATCTCAATAGTTATTTGATGCAAAAAGTATGTCAACAGTTTAAGATCGTGCATCGAAATTCTACTCTATATTGGCCAAAGGCCAGTGGTGCTGTAGAAGCCGCCAATAAGAATATAAAAAAGATACTGCAAAAAATGGTACAAGGGTCTAGACAGTGGCATGAAAGGTTGTCGTTTGCATTGCTAGGTTATCGCACCACTGTTCACACTTCAACAGGGGCAACTCCATATTTATTAGTGTATGGGACAGAAGCAGTCATCCCTGCAGAAGTTGAAATTCCCTCTCTTCAAGTCATTGTAGAAGCAGAGATTGATGATGACGAATGGGTAAAAAACCAACAGGAATATTTGAGCTTGATTGAGGAAAAAAGGCTAAGTCTGTGTGTCATGGCCAGTTGTATCAGAGGAGGATGGCTCGAGCGTAAAACAAAAAGCTCCGTCCCAGGAATTTTGAAGTTGGTCAATTGGTATTGAGATGTATCCTTCCTCACCAGGTTGAAGCGAAGGGCAAGTTCTTCCCTAACTGGCAAGCTCCCTTCGTTGTGAAAAAAGTGTTGCCCAATGGAGCCTTATATTTGACAGATATTGAAGGTAAAATGACTGAAATGGCTATCAATGCTGATGCGGTCAAAAGATACTATGTATGATATTTGATCCTTTGTTGAGTTTATTGCATGTTTAGTGCTTGCATTTTTGAAGATTGATATGATGAAGGCATTTTATTCTTCTATCCAAACATGGTGTCATCCTTTGTTTACCCATTTGGGCTTCGTTTTATTTTTCTTTCATATCCCTCTTTTGGAATAAAAATAGGGTCAAAGATAAATGTCAAGAAAATAAGAATAAAAGAAAGAGTTCGAAAAAAAAAAAAAAAAATCAAAATCAAATCAGAACAAAGAACACGCTGATGGAACTACGTCCGACCTGATTCTCCTCTCTCGGGAGTGAAATACGTAGGCTGCCCTATTTCAGGCTCGTTCCAACCAAATAAAGATTTAAGATTCACCCAGTCAACAAAACTGGGGCATGAGTTAATGTGTTGTTTGAGTCGATTCCAAAAGTTGTAAGTCCCACCCCCACTTCAAGTATCGTTTGAGCCCCTCCCATCTTTTCTAACCTTAACCAAAAGCCAAGTTACAACCAAAGAAAGTTCTTCAGATCAATTTTTGATAATGTTAAGGCTAAGCATGCAATGGATATGATGATACATTATGAGGTACCACTTGTCTCTCTCAGCATAAGAAATCAGGAAAGAAATACAAAAATGAGAGAGCTTATTGGTGAAAACCCCTGTGGGCATCATAAGGCGATGGTGAGTTGAGAAAAAAGAAAATGATAGAGTCTTATTGGTGAAAACCCTTGCAGGCACCATAAGGCGATGGTGAGTGGAGAAAAATAAAAATGAGAGAGTCTTATTGGTGAAAACCCTCACGGGCACCGTAAGGCGATGGAGAGTTCAAGAGAAAAGCAAAAAGTGAAAAGAAAGAGATTTGTTGACAAAAGTCTTTTAAGATGTAGTCAGTCGCATGTGATGTATGAGTCCAATGAATTTGAAGAAGCGGCTCAGCAGCAAAGGTATGAACTCAACAACAAATGGGGAGTTTATATAGGAAGATCAGGCAGCTCAATCCAAAATGCATGTCATACTCATTGGAGTTGGTTGTCATATTCAGATAAGTTTTCTTTTTTATGGGACATTGCACTTTTCTTTCATTTACATATTCATGCTTTTTGTCTTTTTATGTCATTTCTCAAAATAAAAGTCACCATCATTTCTGTACATTTTAAGTCAAGTCGGTGTGAAAACAAGCGAGAAAGGATTTCAAAATTTACTACCAGTCTTTCCAATTATACAAGGAAAAGCCAAAGAACAGCATAGGAAAGAAATATGATCGTAATTCAACATGAAGCAAAGGAAGTCTATCAACCGACAGGCTATTGGATTCGTGGAAGCATTCAGATTTGGGAAAAGAGTGCACCTCAGGGGCATGGTAAAATGGAAACCCATCGTTTGAGTCAGAACTCATTTCCCTCAATCTGGATCCGGGTCAATGATGCGGCAAGACAGGGCAAGTGTTAGTGATTTGGAACAAAGATGAAAGGAACGAGTGCTGGGCAGATACCTGAGAAGCCAAGATCGGCAAGCCACCACTAAGTTTTTAACTGACAAATTTTCTTTGTTAATATAGGGGCAAATTCGCTTCACTTAATTCAGCTATCATTGGAAATGCACATCCAAGGGGTTTTACTTTCTATTCAGGACCCTCCTGAAAATGGGATTTTACTTGCTGTTCAGTACCCTCCTGAAAAATGAGATTTTACTTTATGTTCAGGACCCTCCTGAAAAATGGGAATTTACTTTTGTTCAGGACCCTCCTGAAAAATGGAAATTTACTTTTGTTCAGGACCCTCCTGAAAAATGGGATTTTACTTTCTGTTCAGGACCCTCCTAAAAAAATGGGAATTCACTTTTGTTCAGGACCCTCCTGAAAAAATGGGATTTTACTTTCTGTTCAGGACCCTCCTGAAAAATGGGATTTTACTTTCTGTTTAGGACCCTTCTGAAAAATGGGATTTTACTTTATGTTCAAGATCCTTCTGAAAAATGGGAATTTACTTTCAATTCAGGACCCTCCTGAAAAATAGGGTTTTACTATCTGTTCAGGACCCTCCGGGAAAACGGAACAACGCTTTCAAAAATACAATACTACTTTATTATAATTCTTGTTTGGGATAATTTTTGTTCTAGTTTTAATTTTGAGTTTCAGGAGCCCGCTTGAAGAACAAGGTGATGAAATAGCAAGTCAGAGGCCCGCCTGGAGAACAGAGTGAAGAAATGAAAAGTCAAGCAACATAGTGATGAAATAGCACGTCAAAGGCCCGCCGAAGAACTGATTGAAGAAATGAAAGTCACGCAACAAAGCGAAGTAATTGAAATCCAAGCAACAAGTTGAAAGAAATTGCAAGTCAGGAGCCCACCTGAAGAATAGGGTGATAAAAGTCGAGTCAAGAGCCAACAGAAGCTGTATAGCTAGGATTTTTGTAATTTCATTTATGTTTTAACTTGTAATTTTCATTTTAGATGTAATAACAAGGCCGCGGACTGGAACCTCGATAGAACCTCACTCGACTCTCCAACTCGGTATAGTCCATCTCCTTCCAATCCTTGGAGATACTTGTTACTTGATCCCCCCATAACTTGGGCAGGTAGGATGTCCTAAGTCAAGACCTGGTTTTCCTCCTTTCTCTTGCTCCGTGCTTTTAAATAAAGGTCAGGACAAAATTCCGCCTCGTTGTCTACTGCTTTGTATGAAAACACCATGTGTTTACATCCAAAGGGGGCACGATATAGACACCTAATTTCGTCCCTCCCCAATGTTGTTTTACCCATTTTTACCTTATTCTACCGTCTACCCTCACCCGTGTGATAATCCCTTCACAAATAACAAAAATAACAATCCCCTAACTAATTTTGTCTTATCCTAACAACCCATCCAATCAAAAAACCACATCATACCCTACCCCTACCCCACGTGACCCCACCTACCTCACCACTACCCCACCCTCACCACATATATACATACATAGATCGAAAAAAAGGATATACACGACACACTCAAAAAAATGCAAAAAATGGATCTTTTTGACCTCACAAAAATCATCAAGACTCTCTAGGATACACATAGAGAAAATTGTGAGGGAGAGAAATCTATGAGAGAGAGAGGTTCGAGAAACAAAAAAAATATAATAGAGAGAGTGAGACGGATCGAGAGAGAGGTACGGCGAGGGTGAGGTTATAACGGTGAAAAACTCATCGGAGTTGTCACCAGAAAAAGCATCGCCAGTCATCCCCTTTCCTTACACGTCACCAAAAAACTTTCTCTCCCACCAGGAAACCCGTACATACGGATATCAGTGAGGAAGGGGTCGAGAAAAAGGGAAAGAGCTTGAGATTTTTGGTCAGAAACAGTGAAACCAGGAGAAGTTCGATCTTATCGAGCTTTTTCCGGCGAAAACTTATACCGAAATTGGTACCAGGCATGCCAAAATCGGCCTCGAGCTCGCCGATTGGTTTTTTTTCCTTCTCGTTGTTTGATCGATACCATCTAAAATTGCCAAAAACTTTCTTATTTTCCTTTGAAATCTGGACAAAATCTGGTCGGCGTCCACTATTTTGGTCGTCCTTGTTGTTGTCTGTCCATCGGAGCTCCGATAAGTTACAAATGACAACCCAGTTACGACTCCGATGGGTTCGGTTACGGATGGTTCGAAATCCAAGTGTTGGGGTTCGTTTCCAAGGTCTCCGTTCTGATTTTAAATTTGTCCCATTTGTATTTATCATACTGAGTTAGATTCTTAATCGGATTGAGGTTCCTTGTTCGAGGTTTTCGGTTTTCAGACTTCTTTATTATCAACAAAAGCAAGTGTCAGTGAGGTCCATTTCCTTAACCTGCTCTCTTTTATTTATCTTGGTATATTGAATTGGTTGTGATTATGTGTGTTGTGATTATGTTTTGTTGGACTCTGTTGATGTCGATTGTTATGATCATGATGTTTGGTGGGTCGATTTTTGGTGGTTTAAAGAATGAATTTGATCATGTTTTAATGGATTGATAAGGGGATTTAGGGAAGGAATGGAGAAATTGATAAAAAGTTGAATGTAGATTAATGTTGGTTTGTTGTCTTTTGTTCCATTCGGTGCAAGTGAATGTGATATATTTATGCCATATTGAAATGGATAGGCAATATAGGTTCGAGTAGGCAAGAATTTAAGATTGATGTTTTGGTTGGATGTTGGAATGTGCGTGTGAATGTTTCTTTCTAGTTTATCGTATTTAATTCAATTGTATAATTTGGCCGGGGAATGCCCCGAAGTATCTGTATATATTTATTCACCGGGGAATGCCCCGAGGTATCATGTACTCGGAGGACATTCGTGGTGAAGGCCCGAGGCATCGGGTAGAGCATTAGTTTAGGATTAGCGTAGGTTTACTTTCAGTCCCTTTTTATTTTGGGTTGTAATAATTGGACTAGACTTTACATTTTTGGATTGTTTTGTTTTGTTTGATTATTTGCATGCTTTTTTGTGCGGTTTATACATTTCTTAGTTCCAAAAAATAGTCGATACACTCTACCAAGAGACCGTGGTTGAACCACGGGATCGAGAGGTGCCTAACACCTTCCCCTCGGTCAACAGAATTCCTAAGTCGGAATCTCTGTTCGCAAACCAGTTTAAAGAGTCAAATGGTTTTTTGAAAAGGATTTTCTAATGGTGACTTGGCACACCAGATTATGCCAAGTGGCGACTCTGAGTAAAAAATGTAAATAATCCTTTTCCAAAACAAATTTTCATTTCTTGTCACTTAAATAATAAAACCCTTTCGAACTAAAAAATATAAATCATTTGGAGTACGTAAAATGGGTGTGACAGTTGTAAACATTTGGTTCACCTCTCAACACCCCTCGAAGTACAAGCATGCTTACAACACTTATGAGGTTAAGTGTGAGGAATTCGAGAGGCAAGGAAATAAAGAGAGAGTGCGAGGACTTTTCTTGTACAACTAATTTGTTGGTGTTTTTGTACGTAACTTCTTGGCTACAATGGATAACAATGTTCCTAGTGCTATCTTGGCTAGGGTTGAAACTCAATTGGGCCAAATAAGATTAAAGGCAATTCTCAAGATGGAGAGGAAGCCGAGGTGCTAAATGAAGATATTGGCAGAGACTTGCTGTTATTGAACACTCAGATTCTTCATGTTTTATGACTATTTTGAGTAGTTCTTTGGAAGTGGCCAATCGAAAGAAATGAAACCGTGAATTTATGGGTAAATTTCTCTCAAGATGGAGAGGATGATACTAGAATAATCACAAATATGGACTTATGAGGGTGCGCATTGGTCCCGAGACTTGGTGTGTGCAATTGAAGTGTATAAGAGGTCTAAAACACACCAAAAAATTAGTTCACTCTTACACTTAAGGGGCGCCTCACCTTTGAGGGGTATATTATGGACATTTTGTATTCCACTTTGTAATAACTATATAAGGAACATATTAGGGTTTTATTTTAGTTAGTTTTCTTATGATATTGAAAGAACAAAAACACTGATCTTGAGAGAGAGATCCTCCCTAGGCCGAAACTAGGACATGGCAAGTGTGGAATCACTTGTGAATGTGTATTACTTAGAAACGATGGTGCTTGAGTGGTGGAATCTCTCTCGTGTCTTCGTAAGAGTGTGGTGTTGCTATCATAAGTTCTAGGGGTCCTTAGATTTAATATATATTTGGGTTCTTGGATCTTATTATAGTGTATGTCCCACTATCTATCTCTACATTTCATGTTTTAGTTAGTGTTGTTTAGGGAAACCGTTGGTTCTTGTTATTCATGTATCTTGTAACCATTTGTTGTTGTTATTACTCTTATCATATTGTTGTCTATCTTCTTGTGTTCATCACGTTTTAGTGGCTGTTTTGGTGCATAAATACACCTTGTTTCCTTGTATTCTTGTGTTGTTGTTGTTTGGGTAAAACTCGTTCTCAAAGGGGTCCTCGGATTCCTCTTGATTTGTGGACTATTTTGAGCCTTTTCTTGTGTTCCTTGGTCTTCTTGTATCAACTAAGATGTGGTACTTCATAACCAAGGAGTTCCTCATTCTTTTTTTAAGGTTGGAATAGATCCTTATTCAATTTTTGCATGTTTCTCATTTAAGCAAATACTCTATTTCTTTTGAAAACTCTCCAAGAATTTCAATGATACTGAAATCATCAAATTATATCTTCTGAGAATAATAAAAAGTTTTCCAAAAACTTTATATGCTTCAGGCATTTTGAATCCTTTAGGAATTCTCATATGGATGTTTGTCAAGTAACAATATCCAACATGTCAAGTGTGACATCTTCAAGCGTGTGGACTGCAAATCAAATAAGTTTTACGCTTACCAAAATGCATCCTTTCAGATCACTTGAAAAATGTTTCTATGTCAGCATGCTTAAATTAATGTAGAATTCAGATCCTCATAATCTTTTACAATATTGCGCCAATATTATATCAAAGATATTATCGATGATATATTATTTTGTATCGGTTCACAATGCGACATAACATTTTGAGATCTCATCACTTCATTATTTCAGGTACTGAACCTCTCATAGGTTTCATGAAGTGTTATGTCGTAGGATCTTTAAGAGCACATTGTCTTCTTATTATGATTATTTGCTCCTTATTTTTTTCAAGGATATTTGGAACCGATTAGTCTACCACACTTCATGCATACGTAGATTTTGTCCTTTAGGAACACAAAATAAGAGCACTTGCGCTTAATATGAGACGCTTTCGGCATTTGACTTGAATTATCTTTTGGATGAGGATCTGGTGATAATTCCTAATATATTTCATAGCACTTATAATCTCCCCCTTATGTTAGGAAAACTAACATACATCCTCTACTTCTTTGAGGAATCTATCTTTGTGCATTATGGTATATTCATTAATCGTATACCGCACATCAAAATTATTAGATGGAATAATTAGTTCCTGACCTTCAACCAATTGAGAGGGAAGAAATAATCATAATTTATTGGTCTAATGCATACAAGTCCTATTGCAATATATCATATTTCAGACCAATACATGAAGTTTTGTTCTCATTAACAATGGTTTAGATATTTATCGAAGGCATTCAATGCTAAACCATCATCATCAAGATGAATTATCTTGATTACACAATCTGAAAGTCATTCTTAACTCAATTTTATTGAGCAAGCAACTTTATGAATGTCAAACTGCAGGTTGACAATAAATGTACATGTGATCATCTTATTGATGCATCATTTTAACATATCACATGATAGATGAACGAGCCCTTATTCACCTTTTATAATTTTTAGATTTGAATGGATCTAATCACAATATTAGTTGGTTCAACCAACTTATCATGAGAACAAACGACATAAACAATTCTTAGAGAATCTTCTAGTTCTTCAATACATGCACATCTTCGAGATGTCACAATCGTTCATATCAATTTATGAACTCTTATTCTAGTAAACTCCAAGTTTATCATGATATGTACTTTTTCTTTAGTAAATTTTAGATTTACTATTACATGAATAAATTTTAGATTTACTACTTCAGAAATAGATTTCAAAATTATTCAACCTCTTTCGGAGGTGAGTTGTGATACAATCACAATCAAGTGCACGTTTTGATACAAGTGAAATGGCCGCTTTAGCTTTCGATGGCATCATTCAAAGTCACTACGTGAAGAATCAAGCTTTGGTCTCATGGAGGGCACAGGATCATACTTGTAGGGGTTATTTTGAGCATACCATCAAACAAACCCGTGTGTGGAAAATTGCTTGGAGCCTTGAAGACTAGAGGACTCACGGATTTGGACCACATTTGATGGTTCACGATTTTGGCCCCTTTTATTAAGGTCATTTTGGTCACTTAGCCTTAAGGTCATTTTGGTCTTTTAGCCTTGTCTAAATGACACTCTATTGCCACCCACCTCATTAAAGGCATTGGAGTCATTTTATCTTTCTTTTATAATATACTATATATAGTCTATTTTAGGTCATTTCTCTTTAGTTGATGAATGATGAACATTTGAAGTCTTGAAAGTCCTCTCTCTTGAGAGTAACACCTTAGTATAGTTCTTAGTTATGGCATGAAAAAACCATCCTTAGTATAGGGCTTGGAAAGTCAATATTGTTCTTTACTTGGAAACGGTGGATCTTGAGGTGAGTGATTCCCTTGGCGGTCACAGTAAGAGTGTGGTGTTGTTGTTACATTAATTAGGGTTTTAGTGTTTGAATCACATTTTGTTCCTAAGTCTTGTAACAATCTATATCTCACTATCTATCATTTTATTCTTGTAATCTTGTTGTGCTTTGTTCTTGTTCATTACTCTCGGTTTTGTGGTGTTGTTGGCCGAATTTGTTGTTCATCTTGTTATTCATCTTATTGTTGTTAATGTAGTTTGGATGTTGGCTGTTTTGGTGTGCTAAACACCTTGTTCATCTCATTATTGTGTTGTATTGTTGAATTCGAGAGATAGTCACCAAAGGGGTCCTCGGTTCTTGAACTTGTGGACTAATTTTGGTGTGTGATTTCGTGCTTCCCTTGGTTTTATTGTATCATTTGGTATCAAAGCATGGATAGATCTTGTTCCTACAAGATCACTCTTGGGCTTTCTTGATTATAAAATTCAAAAAAAAAAAATTATTGAAAAGCTGAAAAATAAAAAAAAAGTGCAATTTGCCCGTGTTGTGTTCTTGACCGAGAATTGCTTTCTTGTTGTGTCTTGGCAGAGATTTTTGTTTGTCCTGAGTGTTTCTAGTGTTATATTTGTTCTTTACTAGCACTTGAGTCCATATCAAAGTTTGAGCTTTATTGTTGTTGTCGTGAACAAGTAAGACTGTGTGGTAGACATTATAGTTGAAAAACTTGACTTGGCCATGTGTGTGGTTGTTGTTGTTGAAAGGAGTGTTGTTTTTGTAGTTCGTGGTGAATGTTGTTTTGTTCTTGAAGTTCTTCACAAGATTCATCTCTTGTTAAAATCGAAGACACAACACTAAAGAGACTTGGCCGTTTGTTGTTGTGGATTGGAGTTGGCTGTTGGACTTGTTGTTGTTCTTGAAGATTGTTGTTATTATTCTTGGTATGGTTGTTGTTGTTCTTGAAGTTCTTCACCTTCCTTCATATATTGTTAGAACATAAAGTGAGTGCTAGATCCTAAAAGGTGAAGGAAAAAGGTGTATGTACTTATTAGTCTTGAAAGACCCCCAACCACCAAAAGACTTTATATCACTTCTCAACTACATTTTCATGATTTAAGGACCCATGTTTTAAGGAGAAGTACAAGAAAAATTCAAGTCTTAAAAATTGAAAAAGGCTCCAAGACTTATTTTTCCTCCTAAAACAAATTCCACCAATCCAAATTAATTTTTGACCAATACTTGAACATTTGAGAATAACCACTTGATAAAATCGAACCAATACGTGGCCACCGTGTCATCATTGTTACTGTTCACGCAATATTTTTGAGCTCAAATTTTAGATTCTTAGTTTCATTTTATTGTTTCCTAGTTTCATGTCTTGATTCTAGAATTAATTAACAACTAGTAATCACCTACTTAGTTGTAGATTAATTGTTGAATCCATTTCTTTCGTGTCTTCATTGTTTGTGTACTTTTCTCGTTTCTAACTCGTCGTAACTTGTTTGTTTCAAGTTCGTAAGTAAATTTTATTTGTGTCTTGAGTCGATCAAACAAGAATCTATTCCGGTCGCCAAGTAGAATTGACATCTTATTGACTACCGGAGTATAAGCAACTTTCAATATTCGCCGCTTCAATTGTGAGAATCACAAAGGTTAGTATATACGAGTGTTGGTAAGGAAGCTTTACTACTAATATTGTTTGTTCATTTTATAGGTACAAAGGTGATATTAGGAGAACATATCTTCGATAACCGGGGATTATTGTGACTACGACATGAGAGACTATGATTGTAGTGAAGGGTTTTATGGCTACAAAGTTGAGGGAGATTATGGGGGCTATGAAAATAGCCATGATCAAAACTTGGGCAGATTTGAGGGTCTCGGGTTTAGAGGAGAAAATGAGGGGAATGATGTGCCTAGTGCTTGTGGTGAATTTGGAGATGATGTAGGACCTCATGATGGTTCTTATGATGAAGTTGGGGCATGTGAAGAGTCTTATACTTCCCACTCTGAACCTACATTTGGTGTTAGGTATAACTCTTTCATTCGCAAAGCTTATGAGAGCTATGATGAGAGTACGCGTGTGGAGTGTGAAAGATCATATTCCTCACCTTGTAGTACTTCTTATCAAGGTCTATATGGTGTGATTAGTTATACTAGCTATAGTAGAGGTTGTCCCATGATAAGAAAAGGGCAAGCATCTCCAAAACCGACGGGTACTCGTGTGCCTTACAATGTTGATCCAAGGAGGAGTGTACACTCCGGAAAGGTGACTATTTGTGGGATACCGGGCTGCCTTATGGTGTTTAATGATAGGTACTATGGAAACTACATTCTTCCGTCCATGGTTGACTACTTGGGGTTATTTTGAGAGCCTTTACTTGTTCCATACTACTTGGGCGAGTTCAAGGTTACCGAGAGGGTAAAAGTTGTCTTCTCCCAATTTGATTACCATAAGGAGGTATGGTGCGATGTTTTTTCCTTAGCCTAGGGTCATATGAGCTTGGGTGCCAATTGATTTGCACGACATCAAGTTCCTAACGTACAAAATTAGCCTAATGTTGTAAGAGACTAATAGGGAAATCTCCTCATAACGTACTTGCTATCCAAACCGCAAAGAGAAATGCTTACCTACTCCAATCTGATTAATGATAAGAGATAAAAGATTGAGAGGAGTAAGGGAGTGCAAGGTGGTAATTTGAGAGTGGAAAAAGAAGAGGATATGTGGAGCGAAGTGAGGGGATTGCCACCAAACCGTGCTAACATTGGTTGTCCTTCCATTTCTAAGGACATTTGTGTAGGTACCAACACGGCAAGCGAAGGCGAACAATGCCAAAAGGAAGTTGTTGTCCAAGCTTGTGGAGGACCCTTACCTCATGGAAAAAAAGAGTCTACTCAAGATCTTAAAGGTAAAATAGATAACTCTTACACTTTAGTGCATGTGAATGATAATTATGTAGCTAGTAAGCCATTGAGTGTGAGTAGTAGCTTACTTATTTATGAGTCTAATGATTCCTTGCCTCTTGTTGATGATGTACATATTGTGAGTTTGGATACACTAGTTGATCCTATTGATGACGAAATTGACTCTTCTTGTAAGATCAATTTATGTCCACCTAGTGTTGAAGCCTATATGTTGAATGGAAGTACTTCATCTTGTGTAATTGGTGTTGATCAACTTGTTTGTGAAACCCCACTTGAGTATGTGTGTGATGTGCGTAATAGAACTCAAGTGAGTGAAGTATTTAAAAATGTTGGTCAACAAAGTGGGAGTGAATCCAAGATCTCTTCTAGGGGTAATCTTGTGTTTGGAACATCCTTGAAACTTGATATTGATCATTTAGAGTGTAAGGAACTTGCTTGTTCGAAATCTGTCCGTGAGGTAGATCATACTCTCTTTAGGTGTAATGTCTTGTTTGAAGATAATTTAAACACTTCTAATAAAGCTAGTGGTGAAAATGATGGTATAGCTTGCCTTGGAAGCTATAGCCTATATGCTAACCCACTTTGGTGTGACAACATTTCTCCTAAAGATGGAAATCTCTTCTTGAAAGATAAGAGTACTCTTAGAGGTAAGGAATGTGTAGTTGCGGAAGCTACTTCTTCTTTTACTTTGTGTGACTTTATTGTTGAGAGTACTCATGGTTATTATTGGGAAACTAGTAAGGAGTACACACATGAGGGCACCTTGGTAGAAGTCAATTTGAGCGATACCTTTCTCTACTCTGTATTTGCTTTGGATGATATTTATGCTATTTTAGAGAGTATGTCATTTAGTTTGGGTGTAGACCACGGGAAAGGGAAGTGTTGTCTAGACCAGTGTCTATGGATACTTTTCCCATTTGACCCCGGTGCCAAATGTAGAAATAATGATGTTGGTGCACCCAACTTGTTGCTTGGTCTACATGACACGCAAAGCATCACTCTTGGTGTATCCCATAACCAAATCCTTTGTACATCTTTCATTGAGTTTTTAATACTCACTTCAAATGATTCTTGGTTATACTTCAAGTATGGACCCCCTTGGCATGATGATGTTTATTATTGTGCTAACCCTAACCCTCATGCCATGAGGATGTTGTGCTTGTTTGTCCTTTCTCTTGTTTTGCAAGGTACGGATTTAAGGTTGAATCCTTTTCAAGAAGGGGAGGATGATACAAGTGAAATGGCCACCTTAGCTTTTGATGGCATCATTCAAAGTCACTACGTGAAGAATCAAGATTTATTCCCATGGAGGGCATGGGATCATACTTGTAGGGGTTATTTTGAGCATGCCACAAACAAATCCGTGTGTGGAAAATTGCTTGGACCCTTGAAGACTAGAGGACTCACGGGTTTGGACCACATTTGATGGTTCACGATTTTGGCCCCTTTTATTAAGTTCATTTTGATCACTTAGCCTCAAGGTCATTTTGGTCTTTTAGCCTTGTCTAAATGACACTCTATTGCCACCCACCTCATTAAGGGCATTGGAGTCATTTTATCTTTCTTTTGTAATATACTATATATAGTCTATTTTAGGTCATTTCTCTTTAGTTGATGAATGATGAACATTTGAAGTCTTGAAAGTCCACTCTCTTGAGAGTAACACCTTATTATAGTTCTTAGTTAGGGCTTGAAAAAGTCATCCTTAGTATAGGGATTGAAAAAGCCAATATTGTTCTTTGCTTGGAAACGGTGGATCTTGAGGTGAGTAATTCCCTTGGCGATCACCGTAAGAGTGTGGTGTTGTTGTTACATTAATTAGGGGTTTAGTGTTTGAATCACACTTTGTTCCTAAGTCTTGTAACAATCTATATCTCACTATCTATCCTTTTATTCGTGTAATTTTATTGTGCTTTGTTCTTGTTCATTACTATCGGTTTTGTGGTGTTGTTGGCCGAATTTGTTGTTCATCTTGTTCTTCATCTTGTTATTGTTAATCTAGTTTGGATGTCGGATGTTTTGGTGTGCTAAACACCTCGTTCATCTCGTTATTGTGTTGTATTATTGAATCCGAGAGATGGTCACCAAAGGGGTCCTCGATTCTTGAACTTGTGGACTAATTTTGGTGTGTGATTTCGTGCTTCCCTTGGTTGTATTGTATCATTAGTGCAATTGATGCACTAACATATCTTGAAAATACTACAAGGCCTGATATAGCCTTTTTTTAGTTAATTTGTTAGCAAGTTTGCAGTCACGATCTTATTGGTCATGCTGATTTTGGGTACTTATCTGACCTACATAAAGCTCGGTCTCAAATAGGCTATGTGTTGATATGTGGCGGTACTGCAATATCTTGGAGATATACAAAGCATTCTATCGTAGCTACTTCATCGAATCATGCTGAGATAATAGCTATTCCTGAAGCAAGCTGAGAATGTGTATGGTTGAGGTCCATGATACATCTCATTCGAGAAAAATATGGTGTGAAATATGACAATCTACCTATAATTTTATACGGAGATAATGCATCATGCATAGCACATCTTAATAGAGGATTCATCAAAGGAGATAGAAAGAAGAACACTTCATCAAAGCTTTTATATACACATGAGCTACAAAAAGAATGGTGATATTAACGTGCAACAGATTCGTTCAAGTGACAATGTGGCTGATTTATTCCCCAAGTCTCCTTCAATTGCAACTTTCAAGAAGATGGTGCATAAGATCGGAATGCAAAGGTTCAAGGATGTTCTCATTAGGGGGAGTTAATACGCGCTGTACTCTTTTTCCCTTACGAGGTTTTGTCCCACTGGGTTTTCCTTATAAGATTTTTAATGAGGCAGCCTATATGCGTATTGTTAGAGATGTGTACTCTTTTTCCTTCACTAGATTTTTTCTAATAAGGTTTTAACGAGGCACATTATCTATCAATTAGACATTCAAGGGGGAGTGTTATAAATATACCATATATAGTGAATATCTACTTTACCATATATAGTGAATACCTACTTTACCATATATTGTGTATGTCCATTTATGGAAAAGTTACAAACCCCTAGGTTAGTTTTCCCCTATAAATAAAGGGGTTTTGCTTCATTGTAATTCATCTCTCAAGAGAAATAAGAATTACTCTCTATTCTCTCTCTACTCTTCTTCTCTGTTCTTTATTATTTTATAACAAAATTTAATTTTTTCCTTTTAGTCTCATCTTTTTTTTTTCGCTCCTTTTTCTTGAAGTTGAATTTTCCTAAAATCAAATGTTTTTCCAATACGTTTTTCTAATGGTAAAGACTCTCCCCCTTCAAAATATGGTAATTCTTATTAAAATATTAATTGATTCTCTTTTCATATATTTTAGGAGTCCCATATATTTTAGGAGTATAGTTAATATATTAAAAATAATTAAATAATAAATTGAAGAAAATACTGAAAAGACAATTTTGTCTAAAGGGGAGTTTTTTAATGAAGGGCAAAAAATTCAAATCACTTTTCTAAGGGTCTTTACACTTTTATTATATTATAGATTATAAATATATATAAGGTCAAGGGATTAAAATAAATCATTATCCAAAAGATAAAAAAGATTAAAAAAAATACTCCTCATAACACATACTATCCTAATATATTTTGGGTGAAGTGTCATAATCCACAAATGTTTTCAAGAAATTAATATTTCAGCAGTAAAATAAAATACAAAATCCACCTTTTCAATAACTCAAACTCAATAATGTAATATCTTTTTTTATATGAATTTACTTAATTATTAATTTGCAACTCACATATAAGGGTGTCCACGGGTTTTATATCTCAACTCCCCATTGTTATATTTATTTAGCAAAAGTTTTAGTAATAGTGGTTGACTTACAATCAATTTTTTGTTAAAAAAAAAAAATGAAGTACCAACTAACCAACTTATACTAATTCCTTTCTTTTTTACTTGTCACAATTCGCATTGTAAGAGTGAATTTGACAAATAACTATAAGAAGTACTATAAGCTTTAATGTAATTACTTTATATTAATATGATGAAAAAATACCTCTTAAAAATTTGACCAAAACTCAATTTAATTTTTAATGATATTCTTAATAAATGCTTCATTAATTAATGTTCGTATTGAGTCACCCATAGTAACTAATTTTATAAGGTTCGTACTAAGTATAGGTCCAAATTCAAGTAATTTAATATTTTATATAATAATATGATTAAATATATAAAATAATTACAACTCGCAAAATGCATAACTTAAAAAACATTAAATTTTTTTGAGTTTATGAACATATATGCTTTAATGATAAATAGAAATGTATTTCTTCAGATATTATCAAGTCTTAATTTTATTCATAATTTTACGTGATAAGAATTTAAGTTAGTTGATATGGTAATTTAAGTTTAGTGTTACATTAAATTAAAGGAAAAAAAAACTAAATTCATCAAAATGAACCTCGAGAATCTATTAATCCTTTATATTTAGTTTATCCTTAAGAATATTAATTCTCAATTAATCAAAAAATATTTTAAAAATTATTTAATCTTAATTAATACCACTATCTTTATTTTTAACTTTATCAATAATTTCAACTTTTAATAATTGAAATATTTTATTGATAATTTCAAAAGTAAGACAAGATTGTCCACAGAAAAAATTCTATTCAATTAACAAAAGTAATGAGGAAATATTGGGAACCATACTCAGTTCACCAGAAATAAATATAACCTTCTACAATTAGTTTAAAAAATTTATCGATTAATTGAACAACTAGAAGATCTAAATAATTCAGTTGATTGTCAGACTGAACTCTCACCTTATTGGTGAAGGTTTGATTCTCCACTTTATAATTTCCTCCCTATTTTCTATATTTTAGAAAAAGAATTACTTAAACACTTAAAATCCAAAAAAAACTCAATAATAATTTCTCATATCATGACACACCAAATAAAAAGTTTCATTTGACAAACAAGGAAATAAAATAAAATTATTTTTATCAACTACATGTCATAATTTTAATGAATCAATAAATTAATTGAAATTACAAGGTTAGTAGTAGATGTTATTTAATTTAATAAAAATTAAAAGGGGGAAAATTTGGGTTAAATTAATACTCCAAACCAAATAAAACGTGGCTTAAAGTGTTCCAGCTTCTTCCCCACAAATTTCCCACCATTTTTGCTAAGTATAATTATTTTTACTAGAAAATAAAATTGTGCAGATTTGGGTTCCCCCTCTTCTCTCCATTATTTCCCACCATTTTTTTCAAATACTTTTCATTATAGAGTTTGGGTCTAATTCTAATTTCATAATTAAACCCTACATTTTAATTTGGTTGTTGTTTGAACTACTGCAGAAGCTTCGAAGTGACCCTGTTGGTCATTGGGTTGGATTTCGATAACTTCTCCTTGCTGATTGAGACTGTTCTTTTCATACTAAGGGTACTTTTCACCTTGCCGATTGAGTAATTAGGTGTCTTTTGTTTGGAAAGATATTTTCTCAATTTTTATTTTGAGTATTTTTTATTAAAAGTAGATATGTCTTATTTTTTTGTCTTCAATATAATATTTTTAGATTTTTCTGCAGCTGTTCATATTTTATTGTATTCAATTGTCCCTTTTTTTTTCCCTTTTTTGTTTGATTTGTAACAACTTGATGAACGTCGAACATGATCCAGCTTTTGCAAGAATTTTTATCACGTTTGGCGGACAAGATGGTCCTGAAGCCGGAGCAGAGGCTGCAATCAGGGACAATATTGGTACATTTTTCTTTCTTTCTTTAGCTGAATTTGAATTTTGTTAGATGGGAGGGAGAAGGAGAATGGGTGCCAGTTGTATAGTAAGCTGTGGGTTGATAACTTGATCCAACATAATTAATGAAAAAAGATGTGATAAGAGGTTTGGGGGAAAAAGTTTGTGGGTTATTCTGATGACGGAAGTTGTTAGGTGAACAGGTTCAATCTAAGGTGAGTTTAGAATAATATGTTATTTACTGCTATATACATCTAGTAGCTTGACTATGAAGGTAAAAACAGCTGGGGAGGTGAACTAATTCCTTTGTAGATAATATTATAGATCCGTAAATAGATTTGTATGTATAGCAGGTGAGCTAATACTTTCAGGAGGATTAATAATGATTAGTGACGTTGAGAAATTTCCTTTTAACTTTCATTTGGCACGAAACTTCTTTAGGTACAACTCTTACTCTGATGCATCCAATATGTGTTATAAGAACTTGTGTTCTAAATCAATTGCTTAAAATGTGTTTATGCACTTGTGGTTCACTATGTTTATTTCATTTGCAGGGAACATCTCTTGGTAGACTAGCCATTCGTTAAGAGGTATGTAAGAAGACTATATGAAAATTAGAGATGAAAAAAAAGTCTGGGTCGAAACACGGGTAGAGAATACATATGTAAGTTCAAATCTTACTTAGAATTTATTTTATATCATTTATTATATGTTAATTCTACTAATAGAATCGACACTTTCAAGCAATTGAAGAGCTCAAAAAGAGTCGGACGACAGATGATCAAGGCAATCCAATCATGCTATCAGATGAAGAAACTTTCTCTTGTTGGCTGGATGTAGTTGGGGGAATGTATAAGGAAAGGTCATACGACCTTTTCTTTGAAAATAACTTCACCGTCTTCAGTATGGATTGCAAGGTATATGGAGTTCTGCCACCATGTCAGATTGAGAAGCTTGAGGAGATGCGATAGGAAGTTCGGGAGCTTTCTAGGAAGTATGAGGAGGAAAGAAAAAGAAGGATGGAAGAGAAGCGGCGTAGGATGACACTTGAGTCAGACGTCAAAGAACTCAAGGCTCAAGTAAATACCTTAATCAAGCTTCCTCGTTCTCTACCCCTGGTACGGGTATAACAAGCTGTCCAACAAGTTCAAGGCCATTCACACGTAGCCAAGCTCAGGAGTTACAAAAACTCCAAGCCATGTTCATGCAAAATGGTTGAATGTGAGTGTGTGATTGATCCACCTAAGGGATTAAATGGTTTGAAGTGTGAATAGGGGATTTGAAGTGTAATAAACTTACACTCCAAAGACACCCCATAACCAAGGATAAGATGGTCATTTCCTTTTCATTTTGTGGTGTAATATAAATAGATATTATTAGGGTTATTTCTTCACTTAGTTCATTCATGATAATAGAGATTCCAAAACTTGTAATATTTTGAACTTCTCTATTCCATTTGAGAGGTCCAAGCCGTAGATCATAAGTGGAGTGACACTTGGGTTGTATCTTGTCTAAAAATTAGGATCTTGCGGTTCGTTGACTTCCTCTTGGTCCAAGTAAGAGTTTGGTGTTAACATCTTCTAGTCTTAGGGTCCTATTACTGTTACATATAGGGTTCTTAGACTTTAGGATGTTATATGTCAAGCTATTTATCAATCTTGTTTTATCTTGTTGTTAATCTTGAAATCTAGTAAAGCCGTGTGGCGCCTTTTTCGTTTCACTAGAATTGTTGATATCTTGTGTTCTTGTTGTTTGCTTGTTTCTCTTGTTGTATACTTGATTTTTGTATCATTTGGTATCAGTGCTCAAGACTTGATTTATTTCTGACAAAATAAATCTTGGGAAGATCTTACCAAAGTTAGAAACAATGTGTTGTTGTTGAACTTTGACCGAAATTTATTGTCTTGTTTTGTTGTCTTGTCCAAGAGTTTGTACCAAGATCTAGTAGGTTTTTGTTTGTCTAGTGTGTTTCTTGTGTTGGTTTCTTTCTCACTAGAACAAAAGGTGTCTAGATCTAAAGTTGAGCTTATAATATTGAATTGTTGTTGTGAACTTAAAGTGGTCGTGTGTTGAACACTGAAGTTGGTTGTGTGGTGTGTTGTTGTTTGACATTGGAATGGACATTATTGGTGTGTTGTTATGGTTTTCTTGAAGGTTATTGTAGTGTTCATCTTGTTCTTCACCTAGTCTTATAACTTGACCAACAAAAAGTGCAAAATTGATTCAAAAAGGTGATGATAAAAGTTGTAAAGTTTGTTTGTGAGAAGACTTGAACTCATCACTTCCTAGACATGATATCTACTTTTCAACCACTTTTCCTTGTTTCAAGGGTCTTGTTTTGTGGGACTAGTATAAGTCAAGTCTCATCCTTATTTTGAGATTGGACTTACAAAGGACTCAATACTTATACTTTCCCTCCAAAACCAATTGTCTCCATTCCAAATTGTGTGAAGGTTGAAAATTCAAATTTGTGATTAAAATTGTGTGGGACCAAGGCCAATTGCATACTGTCATGTCACCCTTGCTACTGTACACGTCAATATTAAGCTCAATTTTAGACTTCCTAGTTTCTAATTATTGATTCTTAGTTTCATTAGTTGATCCTAGAACTAATTTACAAGCTAGTAAACTCCTACTAGGTTGTCAATTAGTCCTTTGAATCTTTTTGTTCGTGTAAACATTTACTTGGGTGTTTTTATATTTTGAATACGTTGTTACTTCTTGGTTCTAGTCCTTTGAGTCTTCAAACAAGAATCTACTCCAGACAAGAGCGTACTCATACCTTGAGGATTCACAGTTACTAGCCAATTTGCAACCCTTTTGGAACTAAAAGTGTGAGGTGATCCCAAAAGAGTGTGAGTGAGGAGAGGTTATTTTTTAGCTAACTTGTTGTTGTTTTGTAGGTGTTTTATTAGGTACATTGCAATGGAGGTAACGACCTCCCAAACTGTGGGCAACAATGATACTAATATACTTATGGCTTCTATTAAGGGCCTCAACCAAACTTTGGAAAGAATGCAAGTGAGTCTTGGGAAATTAGAAATGGATATGTCTGCGGTGAAGGGGGATGTAACATCATTGAAAGAGGAAGTGACAACCATGAGTGGGCGGTTGGAACATGTGGAGAGTCAAAGGAACTCCCACCCTACTACTTCTCCTCACTACTATGTTTCTTTAAGTGGATATGACCAAAACACTTCCGCTACCATTTCCCTTAAAACCTCACATCGAATGCCCAATCCACCAAGACCACCACTAAATGCCGCAATCCAAGCTACTCCATGACCCCAAAACTGTGACTTCAATAGGTCATTTCATTCACAATCTCCTCAAGTCCCACAAGAAGGACTTGGTCGTTAATTACCTCCGTTAAATCTGAATCCTCCGTTCCAAGCTCCACTCAATCAAAGACCATTACCACCACTAAATCCAATTCCTCCAAACCAAGTTCCACTTAACCAAAATCGACCCGTCCACTTTGAGAAATATGGTAGAGAGGAGTATGATAGATATGGGACCTTTGATGATGCTTATATGAGGGAAGGGGAGATGAGAGAGGACCGTGTGGATCCAAGGAGATACCGAGGGCATGGGGAGAGAGTAAACTGCCACCTAGAGAGGGATGTGGGCATCAATACCATCAAATTGAGCCTACCAGTCTTTAAGGGTGAAAGTGACCCCGAGACATACCTTGCTTGGGAATCGGCTTGTGATAAGATTTTTCAAGTCAATGACATCTCAGAAGAAAAGAAAAGTTGTTATACCATAGCTCATTTTGAAGGCTATGCTAACACTTGGTGGGAGTACGTTAAGAAGTTTGGTAATGAGTTAGTAGATGGGCAGCCATCACCTTGGTTTCGGTTGCGGTATCTCATGAGACAACAATACTTTACCGAGATTTATAGACACGAGTTCCTTGCTAGATTGTACAAGTTGCGGCAAGAAAACAAAAGTGTTATGGCATATTATGATGAGTTTCAACAACTCATGTTGAAACTTGATCATCAAAGGGAACAAATTGGTCATGACATCATTCAGTTTAAGGTTGGCTTGAACAAGGAGATCTCCACTTATTTAACACTCCACAAGTTTGATACCATTGATGGTATTTTCCAAGCGGCTCTTGAGATTGAAAGAGAACTTAAAGAGAGGTCAAGTTACAAGGAAAAGGGAAAATCAACCTTGGGGTGGCCTAGAAACAAGGAGATGGCTCAATCCTCCTTGAGTTGGCCTAAGAACGAGGACCAACCCGTCAATACAAGGATGCCCGAGCCCAAAACAGTCCACAAATAACCTCTTCAACAAAAAGCACACAAATATCCTAATCCTAAAAGGTTCTAATAT
Organism: Capsicum annuum; assembly: GCF_002878395.1. Lineage (NCBI taxonomy): Eukaryota > Viridiplantae > Streptophyta > Magnoliopsida > Solanales > Solanaceae > Capsicum > Capsicum annuum. The sequence continues at coordinate 222,327 of NW_025842793.1, read as the reverse complement.
TTCAAGTGCAAAGGTTGGGGGCGTAAAGCCAATGAGTGTCCAAACCGACGCAACGTGATCCTAAGGAAAGGAATATTATATTACCTTAGTGAGGAGGTGGGTCTTAAAAAAAGAGTAGAATAAGGTCGAGCCTCAAGATGGAGAGAAAACCAAGCGTGAGCCACACAATAATGATGATGGGGAAGATGTTTATCAGCAAGAAAGAGAGTGTGTGGTTCTAAATTTTGTAGTGAAGCGTATCATGATTAGTAAGGCAATAGATGACCCTAGCCAAAGAGAGAATCTATTCCATACTAAGTGCCTTGTAAAGGGGAGTGTGTGTACTTTGGTCATAGATAGTGGTAGTTGTGCAAATGTTGTTAGTGTTGCTATGGTGAACTTCTTGAAATTGCCGACTACACCTCATACTAATCCTTACAAGTTGAAATGGTTGAATGAATGTGGTGAATTGAAGGCCACAAGGCAATATGTGATACAACTTAAAGGGGAAAAATACCACTACGAAGTGTTTTGTGATGTAATTCCAATGCAAATGTGTCACTTATTGTTAGGTAGAACTTGATAATATGATAGGTCTTCCAAATATGATGGGAGGTCCAATCAATATACACTTGAGAAGGATGTTTGAATCTTCCACGGGTTGGCAAGTTTTTATAGGAGGTTTGTCAAAGGGTTTAGCACCATTGGCGCCCCCTTGACTGAGATAATATGGAAGGGCCAACCCTTCAAGTGGGGTGAAGAGCAAGCTAAGTCCTTCGAGTCCTTAAAAACTATGCTCATCTCAGCATCATTGTTACAATTGCCTAATTTTAACAAGATGTTTGAAGTAAAGTGTGATGCTAGTAAGGTGGGCATAGGCGTGGTTTTGATGCAAGAATTGAAGCCTATTGCTTACTTTAGTGAAAAGATCAAAGGTGCAACTTTAAACTACTCCACGTATAATTTAGAATTGTATTCCTTGATTAGAGCATTGAGCAATTGGCAACACTACCTATGGCCCAAGGAATTTGTGATCCGAATGGACCATGAATCCTTGAAGCATCTTCGGGCACAAGACAAACTTAACAAACGGCATACCAAATGATTGAGTTTCTTGAAACCTTTCCTTATGTTACTCAATACAAAAAAGGCAAGGATAATGTGGTAGCCGATGCTTTGTCTAGAAAACATATTCTTGTGTCTACTTTGTCTTCAAAATTAATGGGTTTTAAGAGCTTAAAGGCTTTGTATCTCGAGGACCCTCACTTTGCTCCTATCTTTAGGTAATGCGAAGAATTGGGTAGGGATAAATAGGTTTTGGATAGGGGTTTAAATCCCTATGCCAAGTTTAAAGGTTACTTATTTAAAGGTAGACGATTGTGTGTGCCCTCTAGCTTGTGGAGAGAGTTTTTTGTAAGAGAAGCATACAATAGCGGTCTAATGGGTCACTTTGGGGTAGAAAAGACCCTCAGGATATCGGAGGAGCAATTCTATTGTCCAAGAATGCACAAGGATGTGGCTAGGATTTGTGGCGAATGTGTAGATTGCAAAAGAGCCAAATCTTGGCTCCTACCTTACGGGTTGTATACCCCACTGCCCACCCCTTTACGTCCTTGGCTTGATATATCTATGGACTTCGTGTTAGGATTGCCAAGGACTAAACGAGGTTGGGATAGTGTCTTTATTGTAGTTGATCAGTTTTCTAAGATGGCACACTTTATTCCATGCTCTAAATGTGACGATACACATAGTGTGGGCTCTTTGTTTGTTGATAATGTTGTCAAGTTGCATGGTGTTCTAAGGACCATTGTGAGTGATAGGGATTCTAAGTTCCTAAGTCACTTTTGGAAGTCCATGTGGGGTAGGCTTGGTACCAAATTGTTGTTCTTCACCTCTTGCCACCCACAAACCGATGGCCAAACGGAAGTAGTAAATAGGACCTTGGGTTCTATGCTACGTTCTATTGTCAAGGGAAAAATGACTTCTTGGGAGGAACACCAACTATTGATTGAGTTTGCCTATAACCATGTCATACACTCAAGTACGGGAATGACTTCCTTTGAGTGTGTATACGACATCAACCCCTTTACCCCTTTGGATTTAACTCCTTTGCCAAGTGATCTTATTATAAGCTTAGATGGGAGCAAGCGAGCAGAAACTATGAAGAAGCGACATGAGAAAATTAGGCTATGGCTTGAGAAGAAAAACCAAGAAATTGCAAGAAGGGACAACAAAGAGAGAAGGAAGCTCATTCTTAAACCAGGAGATTGGTGGTGGGTGCACCTTAGAAACGAGCGGTTTCCAGCCCAAAGGAAAAGAAAATTGATGCCAAGGGGTGATGGTCCATTCCAAGTACTTGAGAGAATCAATGATAACGCCTACAAGATTGACCTTCCCCTAGAATATCAAGTGTACAACACTTTCAACGTCAGTGATCTTTCTTTAGTAGGTGCAGTGGAGGATGACCAAACGCCGAATTTGAGGTCAAATTCCTCTCAAGATGGAGAGAATGATACGGGTATAGCAAGTTGTCCAACAAGTTCAAGGCCATTCACACTTAGCCAAGCTCGGGAATTACAAAAACTCCAAGCCATGTTCATGCAAATGATCGTGTGTGAGTGTGTGATTGATCCACCTAAGGGATTAAATGGTTTGAAGTGTGAATAGGGGATTTGAAGTGTAATAAACTTACACTCCAAAGACACTCCATAACCAAGGATAGGATGGTCATTTCCTTTTCATTTTGTGGTGTAATATAAATAGATAATATTAGGGTTATTTCTTCACTTAGTTCATTCATGATAATAGAGATTCCAAAACTTGTAATATTTTGAACTTCTCTATTCCATTTGAGAGGTCCAAGCCGTAGATCACAAGTGGAGTGACACTTGGGTTGTATCTTGTCTAGAAATTAGGATCTTGCGGTTCATTGACTTCCTCTTGGTCCAAGTAAGAGTTTGGTGTTAACATCTTCTAGTCTTAGGGTCCTATTATTATTACATATAGGGTTCTTAGACTTTAGGATGTTATATGTCAAGCTATTTATCCATCTTGTTTCATCTTGTTGTTAATCTTGAAATCTAGTGAAGCCGTGTGGGGCCTTTTTCGATTCACTAGTATTGTTGATATCTTGTGTTCTTGTTGTTTGCTTGTTTCTCTTGTTGTATACTTGATTTTTGTATCAGCCCCTAGCTCTGATGATGTGGGTGGAGCGGATAAGCATGGAATATAATGGAGTATTAGGTTATGTTGTTTTATGTTTGAATTATGTTAGTTTGGCGTGTTTGGAAAAAATGTTTTGATGATTGTTTGCATACTTTTTTTAAACTAGTTTGCATATTATTTAAGTTGGTTGAATATGTATGAATTTTGGTTGCTTAATATTAACGTTTGAATTATTTCGGAAGAGTTTTTGTTATTGTTTTGTTGGTTAATATTGGTTGTACGCTGATTTTCTATTTAAATATTGAGTTCTAGTGCAGTAAAAAATAAATAATAACACCATATTAGTAAGGGATTTCTGTAGCTATATCCCTCAAAATATTCAAATATCAAATTAATATTTTATTTAAGTTAGCAAGGGATATCCCTCAGCATATTTAAATTTATTAGTTTTATTAATTTTCATGTACTAAAGGTCGTCCCTCACTAAATAATAAATTAATATTATATATATTTTTAATATAGCAAGGGACGTCTCTTACTAAATAATAAATTAATATTATATATATTTTTAATCTAGCAAGGACTGTCCCTCACTAAATTATAAATTAATATTATATATATTTTTAATATAGCAAGGGACATCCCTCACTATATTATATTTTTCTAAAAAATTGTGAGATCAAAATAGCGATGGCTGAGTGTCGGAGTCTGTCACTACTTTGTAAGGATCTCCCTCACTAATAATTAGCAAGGCTCAAATTAGCAAGACACCTTATAGTGATGGCTGCCCTCACTTAATCGCATGGCTAAAACAAGACTTTTTAGTAGTGTTTGGTCTTCTTTTTTCTTTAAAAATAATAATAATTGTGGGTGTATATAATGAAGTGGCGATGTAAAATGAGTTGGCACAAATTAATTAATCGTTTTTAATACACGTCGGATCGAGTGCACCCCACACACCAAATCTGATGCAAAAAGGTGTCAAAATGACACAATTTGTAGTTGGTTTAAGATGCTTAACATGAATGTTGAAAATTATAATTCATCAACTCATAAGAACGTACATGAGCTAATGCAAAAGCAATTAAGGTGAAATAGACATCTGATTTCAAACAATTTCAAATACATTCCAAAAATAAACAGATAAGAAAAACACTTAGGATATGAATCAAACATAATAGCTAATTAGCAAGACAACCTTAGCTTAAAAACTATTCAGTTTACTGAACAACTGGAGAAGCAAATTTACTGAACAACTGGAGAAGCAAACTCCAGAAGCTCTTTGTTATTCTGAAACATTAACATATCATCTTCAGTCAAAGTAACTATCACATTTATTCCGTCTCCACTTGGGTCATCCAAGAATAAGAAGTTGTTCTTCCTTGAATTTCTAGCTAGGGTCACTCTTACGGGCCTGCCCCATCCAAAATCGATCGTACAGAACCCTAAATTGCAAATGCTGGTGCAAGAATAATAAGCACCAAACATATCCATCTTTATGTCTGCACCCTCTTTTCTTTCTTTAAGTACATGTGCAGCTAGTTGATCTGTATTCTTATCTTTCAACTCGCCTCGAAGTTGTTGTTTGGCCTCTCTTAATCGAGCGAACAAGTTGGGTAGCTTTATGTCATCTTCCGTCATTGCTACTGAGCCAAAGCAAGAAATAGCATTTCCTATTGTGTCGAGTGGAATTGGTGGGCGCATATTCATTACATGGCTCCATAGAATTGGTTTGAACGCACCTGATTTCTCCATTGATGCAACCACTCCACATCTAAGGAGTAGTGCAGTGGCAACTTCAACACGAGTTGGATTCTGTACAACTCCTGAATCTGTTGCAACGATATCCTTGAGTTTTCTCAAGCTAGAGGATGAGAAATTGTACATTCTTGACACGTGTCGTTGTGGTTCAGGCACACCATTAGGTATAGCTGGAGCATCATCCATGAGTGGAATGAAAGAAGATGCATTAAACTGAGGAGATGGTTTGAAATCCACCTGTCGAGCTATATCAGCCCAATCATTAAGGAATCTAGATAAACTATATCCATCAACAACCTTATGTGACAAGCATGCACTGACTGCTATTCCACCACAATCGAAATGACTTAACTGAACCACTAGTGGACTTCGGTTCAAGGAACTACTCCAAGGCAAATCATGTGGGAAGACTACATCTACAACATCATTATAAGGGTGGTTGAGAATTTCAGACATTGGACAACTAATTCGGACATGTAAATACTCAACACCCATATCATTGCAATCGACATAACTATTATCATCCTTGATTAGTCCCGCGAAGAGATAATAAAAGGATAATACTTTTGAAAGGGAATTTTCAAGAATGTGTGATATTTGATTTATGTCACAATTTTCAGGTTTAGAGTAGAAGAAGACAATTGGACAATATTCAGGAGTATTTATGTAATCTACCAAAGAGAGATTGTGATGTACAAGTGAAGGAGGAGTTGGGGTGAAAGGCTTAATTATCTTTCTAGAAACAATTGTTGAAGCTGCCATTTTCATTTAGCTTAGCTTTCAAAAATTAATAGTTTGTACTCCAACATTCACACTTATATAGGCTAGCAAAATACTGATCTGTTTTGGAAAATTAATGGATAGTTCAGTTCTCTATTTTCGCAAATCGAGAGTATTTGAGAATGGAGGAGGGAATTATAATATGTAAAAACTTATAATCTCAATCCTTTTGTAGCTAGTTACTCCCTATCCCTACTCTTTTCAATAATATTAAAAAATAAAAATCTCTTAATCTACAGGATACATTATATTCTTTCGATACGTCACTTAATTTTATACAGATATATTTCATTCTTTTGGATACATACTTAATTTTACACAAATACATCATATTTCACACGATACATCGCATTCTTTCGAATACATTACTTAATTTTGCAAGAATACATCATATTTTCTTCTGAATGCATCACTTAATTTTAGAAGAATACATTATATTCGTTTGTGATGTATTTGAGCTTTCAGGTAAAATTAAGAATTATGTAATTATTACTCAAAAGATTTGAAAGTTTAAATAGTTATGATGAATTTAAGTAGTGGTATAATGTTATATTTTTTTTTATAATATTAAGTACTTTACCAAAAAGATGGAGTTACACTACTGAGATTCCCATTATCCTTAGATAGATAGATAGATAGAGGTTGATATATATATAATATAAATAGGGATAAAATAATAACTTAGTGTATCATTATTGGGTTATCGATTTAACCGATAATCCAATAAGTTAAAATTGAAACCGAACTGTTTACCCAATAAATTTTTTTATAAAACCAATAAAACATCGTTAACCCAATAACCCAATAACATTTTTATCGGTTGATTCATTTTTGCACACCGCTAGATCTAGCTAACTCGTAACTACTACAATATATTATATCTATGATAATTTTCGAATCTTAAGAACCCAAATTAGATATCAATTAAATACTTGCTCTAGTTGTATAATGATATTTGTCAATATTATTAAAAATAGATATTTGATAATATTTGTTTAATTAAAAAATTAACAAATAATTTATCTATTCCTATTCATTTATTTCTTTTTCTATTAAATATTATTCATTATTTAATGCATTTGTAAAATAATAAACTTACTGTATTTAAGTAATAATATAATAAAATATTCCTATTACTTATTGTTTCTTAACATATGTGTCAAGCAAAAAAAAATATTTTTTTTCCAAAAATTATTCCTTGATTGTTGTTTTTCAACATTTTCAGGTACAAGAATCTGTAATTTGACACAATAACTTCAACACTAGTTCAAGTTTAAAACAAGAACACTATGAAGTACAACAACACGCTCAACACAAGATCAAAGTGATCTTTCTAAGAAGTGTGTTTTATTTTTTCAAAAATTAAGATGAAACAGAAATGTAAAGCCAAGTCCCCCGACTTCACGAAGTGTCCTTAAGGAATAATTTCCCTCACTGTACCCGAGGTTTTAGAATCTTCCTCCCAGGATAAAATGACTTTCAATCCAACTATAGTGGTACCTTAAATAATTGGATTCGTCGAACTCACTCAACGATTTGATTGATCACAAGAATGTTTTGAAGACAAAAAGAGTTCGTATTTCAGAAAAAATTTTCATACCAAAACCTGTGGATAAATGCAAGTTTATATAGCCATCAAGTGCCCCTTCCGAAAGGTGGAAATGGTTAATCCAAAAAGGTATATCCTTTGGAAGAGTCATGTCTGTTCATTTGAAACATTATGTCTTTTTCTGAACAGACACAACTATCTGAACAGTCACTTCTTTTCCAAAACAATATGTCTTTTCACAAAAGGTTGTGTCCCTCCATCTTCCATTCACACCAATTGAACCCAACAACTGTCACTTCAACTTGACAACAACTCGTGGATATATGATCAAGCAGATATTATTAACCACACATACTTAGGGCTGGGCATATTTTGGTTTAAATCGAAAAAACCAAAAAATCGAACCGAAATTTAATTTTGGTTTGGTTTTTTTATTTTTCGGATGGGTTTCGGTTTCAAATTTTAAAAATTTAGTTAAACGATTTGGTTTTTGAATTTTCGAAAAAAAAATTCGAATAAATCAAAAAAACCAAAATTATACAAATAATATATATAAGTATTTTATATATTTTTTTTATTATATTTGTAAATATACTAAAAATATAATATAATCTGATATGACATATAAATATATAAATTATAATTATTTAATAACCCTAAATCCTAATATATTGTTTTGCTTTAGACCCTAGCATTAACGTGAAGGCTGTAACGACACTCACCCATTCTCAGTTCATCAGTTCATTTGAAATTTCAACATCGCCAATGACAGTCGGCAGTCGTTTGCTCAGTTCGTCACTGCCGTCGACAGTAGTTGCCGAGTGCGGCCACTATCGTCACGCCAACGGTGATGACTCAGCGAGGTCGACATTTATGGTTATTTCATCCATGTTGAAGTAATTATATTTGGGAATGAAAATAGGTTGGAAAAAGAGATTATTTTTCCAGAAAAATTACCAATTTTAAATGCTCACTACTTTAATCTTTAAAACCGAAATAAAAATCCGAAATAACCGAACAGAATTTGTAAAAATCAAACCAAACCGAAATAATTTTGATTTGATTATAGTTGTTATTTTCGTCAATTCAAAAATTGAAAAATAGAATCGATATTCAACAATCAAATCGAACAAACCGAATGCCCACCCACTCTTACTTCAACTGTTTGTTCACAACTACTCATCAAAATTCTGCTTGGGTGTCTATACCAAAAAGTAAGATCAGTATCTCTACTAGAGATAGTGAGGATCTATAGCTAGAGATCCATCACAGATTGAAGAAAAAAAACACAGTTTTCTCGTTTAATCCTTACAAAGCTCCTCGACCCGACGGGCTTCATCCAATATTCTACCAAAGATATTTATATATAAATTACAATAATTAACAATTTAAAATATTTAACGACATACAAAAACTTGATTGATTCTTCAAATACTATCACAATCACATAAATTGAGACAGAGAAAGCAACATATATTATTTGAAAATTAATTAGTAGTAAGAATTATAAATCACAATAATTAACAACTGAAAATATATAAAAAGTTTGATTGACTCTCTTAATTCCATTAATGCCACATAAATTGGGACGGAGAGAGTAGCATATATTATCTGAAAGTTATATAGAAATATTATAAATTGCAACAATTAGCAACTTAAAATATTTAAAAGTCAAACAAAAATCTTAAAATTATATAAAAATTTGATGGATTCTCTAATTTCATCAGTGCTACATAAATTGAATCTAAAATTATGTAAAGATATTATATATCAACAATTTAAGAAAAAATTAATTGACTCTCTAAAATTAATCTGTATCACAACAAAATAGCATATTTGTACCCATACAGGGCTCTTGTGTCTAGTATCATCTAAGAATCCTACTAAATCATCATTTCCTATGCAGTTGTATCCAACTAATATTTAATCTACAAAAAAATACCGACGCACTCATCGATCAAGACATTTTACGAAGGATAAGAGCAAACTTAATAGCGTAGTTGGTTAGTTATCTTAACGTACAATTTATTGGTGAAGGTTCGATTCCTCACATTATAATTCTCTTCTCTATTCCCCTTTCTCTACCCCTATTTCTTTTCAAAAAATGACATTTTACTAAGGATAAATTAGGAATTAAATAATGGAAGCAAGAGATTTAGGGCTTGCAGGGTTAGCAAATTTTCTTACTCCATAATTTATCCCATTTTCAAAAAAGACCCTCAATTACTAATAAACAAATATAGGTATGCTCTCTGTTCCCATTTTTGTTTAAATCACCCTGACAGGATTGTTTTTTCTTAAAGGTATACAAAGTAGTCTATCTGTGGACTCAAAAATAATTTAACTTTACTATTTAAACGTAACTGCAGATACATAAAAGAACAATACTTTTCTTGGTTATCTTTATTTATTCAGTATGCTAAAATAGTTGTTCAATTTTAGTTGTTTAATTTAAAAAATAAAAAGATAATTTATGATTTTATTTCTAGTTTACTCATGTCTTTTTTTTTGTTTCCCATCCAGTGTTTGGTGTCCGCATTGGAGCCCCGATTAATTCGGATCGCGCGTTGCAGGGCCCATTAAGGTGGCAGCGCTCCCAACAGAGTTTTTTCCATAGTCAGGATCAAATCCCCGATCTCTTATTAAGGGTGAATCAGTCCTATCCACTGTACCACAACCTATGTTGGTTAGTTTACTCATGTTATTAAATACTGTTTCATTTGTCCAATAATGCTTGTCCATAATTAATTTGAAACACATCTTAAGAATTAATAAGTAATATAGTAATTTACTAAGTCACCTTTGAGTATAATAATACGTTTAATATTTTGGGAATGTGTTACATAATGAAATACTCCCTCCGTCTATTTTTAGGTGTCACATTTTGACTAAGGACATCCATTAAGAAAATAATAATTGACATAACTATTTTTATCATATTATTCTATTAATTGATGTTTAGTATTAGGTATTGAAAAATAATTTGAAGGATGAGTAATTAATGTTAAGGATAAAAAAAAATAACTGTCTTTTTTTTATATATCAAAATTGAATAGTAAAAATAAAAAATATTTTAGAAATAAGTGATGTGTGTTATGAAATATAAAGAAAGAAGAAGAAGAAAGGAGAGATATTTACAATGAAGAGAGCACCTCTATTTTTTATAGGAGAAATGTCACCAACTTTTTATCCAAAAGATAGATATTTTATATCTTGATGGATACTCACTAAATCTTGATAGATCTTGAAAGATACTACTATATTCTTGATAAAAAATCACTACAAAATGACATACATCAATATCATAACACTTCCGCTTGATTGTCTAATAGATAATGTGTCTCGTTAAAATTTTGCTAGAAAAAAAAATCTAAAGACAAAAACTCTAGTGAAGGAAAAATGGTACACATGCATATAGGTTGTCTCATTAAAAATCTTACAAAAAAAATCAGTGAGACAAAATCTCGCAAGGAAAAAAGAGTACATTAACTCCCCTTACTAAACATCCTTGAATCTTTGCATCCTGATATTGAGCACCATCTTCTTGAAAGTTGCAGTTGAAGAGGATTGGTGAATAAATCAGCCACATTGTCACTTGAACGAATCTGTTGACTTCGTTATTATCAAGAAATTGCGCCGGTAATCGTATTATTTGTGCCAATAATTTTGCAAACGCCAAGTTGCCAGATGGAAATAGGCACACATGAGACCGTCTAGAAGAAACATCTATTAGGATCATGAAGTATCTAAACAATCCACTAGATGGGTGAACAGGTTCACAAATATCCCCATGTATGTGTTTCAAGAACGCGGGGGCTTAATCCCAACTTTAGTTGGTGATGGCCTCACAATTAACTTGCCTTTATAACAAACATTACAAGAAAATTCACCATTTGAAAGAATATAATCTTCAAGTTCTTTAATAGATGCCCATTTGAATTTCTATAATTTATCTCATTATTATAGATCTAGGATGTCCGACACAATCATGCCAAAGTATAAAAGTATTGAAGTTAGTAAAGTTTTGATTTACTATAGAAAGAGCTTCAACCACTAATCTTTGTCCAATACAAATGAGAAGATAAAACAGAAAAATTTTCTATAACACATGTTTGTCCAGATATATTCTTAGTGATACCAAGATATTCAAGATCCATCTCATCAATTATCCTGATATGATAATTTTTTTATGGATATCTTTAAAACTAATTAAGTTTCTCCGAGACTTAGGCAAAAATATAATATTATTTAGGATGAGCTTAGCTTTCTTGGGAAAGATTATAATGACTTTTTCGAAGCCTTCAATCAAATTGACTATAAATCGTAGTAACATTTATCTTGTCCATGCTTAGATGAGAAAAATATTTCTCGTCTTTGAATATCGTATGTGTGGTGGCAGAATCAATCAAATAAATATCTTCATAATTGGATGTTAAGTATCCCACATCAAAAAAGGATGAATAATTGGTCTCTTTATATGGTCTTGGGCAATCCTTCCCCCATGAGCTAACTTTTGGGGTTAAGTTAGGCCAGGATTCATTCTTTACATTGGATAACTTACTTTAAGAATTTTTCATATCTTCAAATAGAATGACATGTTAGGATATACTATTAACCATGTAATTTGTGTTATAGTATTATATTTTCATCTCATGTAAAGACTATTTATTATATTAATAAAATCTTTATTTGAATAGATCATTGTGTTAACATGTGTGTCCTTTACTTATATAGTAGACAATTTTATGTATGGAGTATTTTAACTCATGCACGGAAGATTAAAACTATTGGTTCTTATAAGTAATAAATTAACGTTCACAATCAAAGATGAGGTAGGACAAACATCTTGATGATTGTAGCACAAGATTAAATATAATTTGATCTTAATATGGGAGTGGTAATATTCCAAATTCTTGTGCTGGTACATTTCGTATGTATTGAACAGACCAATTAGAGTTATTCCTTTATGTTCTGAATATCAATAAACAATTTATCTAGTCCATTACATGTACTTATACTCTTAATCTTGCTATAATTATTATGATCTATGTGGTTTGTTTTGTCGTTTTAATCTATTAAAAGGTGAGACTCTTTTGTGAGTCAACATATTCCTGATAAGTTGGATGATGATGAATCACTTAGTGAAATATTAATTAGTTGATAGAACCATGTCTCGGACTTGAGATAGAAGACACCCCTTTATGGTTGTTTATAAGTTTTCACGTGAAAACCTGCAGGTGAATTTTGTATTCGTCATTTGAAATAATTTAAGCATTATAAATAAAGGATTAAATTAATCTATGAGTTAAATTTTTCAGAGAATTTAATTTAATTGATTGGTATTAGTAATTCTAACATGGGGAGTTAAATAAGATGTAATGGTAGATTTCAAAATTAAATAGAGGAGTGCAATTACAGATTTTTAGTGAAATAATTTGTAGTTTATTATGATATGATAATTCTTTCGTCACCGAATTAATATCATAATTGGAAGCCTCACTTAATAAATCTGCGGTCCCTACCATACCGGATTAATTAATCATTTTGAAAAAGAAAGGAAAAACTTTATAGAAGAAGTGGTCTTATTTTAATTACCGATCTTCTATTAATAAAGAAAGAATGAATTAAAAAAATTAGGTTTAATGACTGCATTAAGGCCAAGAAGTGGATTTATTATGAGTGATTTTATTATATCACTCATAATTAATTTTAAAAAATAAAAAATAGAAATAAAATAATAAATTAACTCTTGATGTTTTGTACTACCTTCTTTAGCTGCTTCGACTGTAATTTTACTATATCACCCCTAATTAATTATTATAAGTCATTTAAGTATTAACAAATTAATAATATTTAATAAAAAGATAAATTAAATATAAAATAATAAATTAACTCTTGATATTTTAAATTAATTTGATGTCTTATATGAGATCCATTTAAAAAAATTTCACAAGTATTTTTAATAATAATTTTATTTTATCACTTTTAATTAGTTGTTATAAGTTATTTAGACATGTCTGCTTCACTATTTCAATCGTGATTTTATTATATCACCATAATTAATATTTATGGTCATCTAAGCATTAAAAGATTAATAATATTTCATAAAAAAGATAAAATACAAACAAAATGTTATGTCAACATAAAATATTTGTTTAACTATCAAAATTATATTAGTACCGCAGAAATTATATATTATTTAAAAACGAGACGACATGTAAATTGGAACTGAGAGAGCATTAATATCTTATAGATAAATTATGCTAAAATCTTTATAAATCACATATTTAACAACTTAAAAATATAAAAGATATAAAATATTCGATTGACTCTTGAACTTATATCAGTATCACTTAAATTGGAATAGAACAAAAAATATTATAAATCACAATAATTAATAATTTAAATTATTTTAATGATTGATTATCTAAATTATATTCGTGGCGCATAAATTTAGATAAAAAAATAATATATATTAGGCTCGTACTGAGCACGGATCTTTGATGTCTCTCTCTCTCTCTCTCTCTCTCTCTATCTATCTATCTATATATATATATATATATATATATATATACTAGTTACTAATGGCCCGTGCAAGGTACATGCCCAACAAATTTTTTTTAGATATTTTAAGTTATTAACTATTGTAATTTATAATATGTTTTACGTAATTTTTAAATAATATATATCGCTCTCGTTGTCCAAACTTTTGTGGTATTGATAGTCAATTACATTTTAAAAATAATTTAAGTTTTAAATTATAGTGATGTCTAATATTTTTTCTTCTATTCCAATTTAAGTGTCATAATGCTTAGATGATCATAATAATTAATTATGGGTGATATAGTAAAGTTACTATTGAAGCAGCGAAACAGACATATCTTAATGACTCACAACAACTAATTAAAAGTAATGTAACAAAATTACTATAAAAAATACTTGTGAAATTTTTTTTAAGTGAACCATGTATAAGACGTCAAGTTAATTTAAAACATGAAGAGTTAATTTATCACTTTATATCTATTTTACATTTTTTTTATCAAATAGTATTAATTGATAAAATACGTAAATGATCATAATAATTAATTAGGAGTGACATAGTAAAATCACGATTGAAACAGCGAAGTAGACTTGTCTAATTAGAAGTAATATAACAAAATAACTATACAAAAATACTTGCAGAAAAAAATTAAATGGGCCTCATACAAAACGTCAAGTAAATTTAATATTAAATATTATTAATTTTTTAATACTTAGATGACTTTATAGTAATTTTTTAATATTAATTTTAAGTATTTATATGACTTATAATAATTGACTATGGGTGATATAGACAAATTATGGGTGAAGCAGCTGAAACAGACATGTCATTAATATTTATTTTAATTTTTTATTATATATTATTAATTTTTTAATACATAAATAACTTATAATAATTAATTAGATATGACATAATAAAATCATAGAGGAAGCAACTTATGAAATAAGAAGACATATTGAAGAGGGTAATTGAAGCAGTTGAAGCAGAAATGTCATAAATGTCTATTTCATTTTTTTATTAAATATTATTAATTTTTAATATGTGAATAACTTATAATAATTAATTAGGGGTGATATAATAAAATCAAGTACTAATTAAAAGTGATATAGCAAAATTACTATAAAAAATATTTGTGAATTTTTTTTTAAGTGGACCTCATATAAGTCGTAAAGTTCATTTAAAATATCAATAGTTAATTTATCATTTCATATTATTTTTTACCTTTTCTATCAAATATTGTTATTTTTTAATACTCAGATGACACATAATAATTAATTAAGAGCGATATTTAATGAAGCTACAATTGAAGCAGCTAAAGTAAACACGTCATAAATATCTATTTTATTTTTTATTAAATATTATTAATTTTTTAATATATAAATGGCCTACAATAATTAATTAGAGGTGATATAGTAAAAATTACAGAGCAAGCAGGAGAAGCAGACATGTTGACGGAGAGCTGCCTGTTTCTCCTACCCTTTCCCTCTTATTAGAGAGAAATATATTACTACTATATTAGAAATGAGCTATAGTTTCAACATGCTTGCTTGAACAGTCTGCTTGCTCCGTGATTTTATTTTATCATCTCTAATTAATTATTATAATTTATTTATATTTTTAAAAAAATATTATTTAATACAAAAAATAAAATAGACACACACTTATATATATATATATATATATATATATATAAAGTCGTAATAATTCATAAAGGTGGGTATACCATAACCCATGTAACTTATTTCTCGTAGGACCATGATAAAGAGAATTATAATTTTTAAATATACCAACTAAAGAAAATAAGGATGAACTACCAAACAAAAATTTTAAACAATAATTCATTTCTCCAAGGACCATGATAAAGTCAAGTATAATATATATAGAGAGAGAGAAGGCTTGGAAGCAGGACGCGTTCGTCATGCCTGCTTCCTCCATGATTTTATCATATCACCCTGATTAATTATTATATGTCATTTAGGTATTAAAAAATTAATAATATTTAACAAAAATATAAAATAGACATTTATGACATATTTGTTTCAGCTGCTACAATCATAATTTTACTATTTCATCCCTAATTAATTACTATAGGTCATTTAAGTATTAATCTGTAATTTTACTATATCATCCCTAATTAATTATTATGTGTCATTTAAGCATTAAAAATTAATAATATTTAACAAAAAATAAAATACACATTTATGACATGTCTGTTTCAGTTGTTTCAACCGTCATTTTATTATTTAATCCTTAATCAATTACTATAAGTCATTTAAATATTAAAAAAATTAATAAAATTTAATAAAAAAGATAAAATAAACAAAAAAATGATAAACAAACTATTGAAGTTTTAAATTAATTTGACATCTTATATAAGGTCTGTCTAAATTTTTTTCACAATTATTTTTTATATTAATTTTGTTATACCACTTCTAATAAGTTATTTCCTAATTAATAATTATATGTCATTTAGGTATTAAAAAATTAATAATATTTGATGAAAAAAAAGTAAAATAGACATTTATGACATGTTTGCTTCAGTTGTTTCAACCATAATTTTACTATTTTATCCCTAATTAATTATTATGAGTCATCTAAATATTAAAAAAATATTTAATAAAAAATAAAATAAATAAAAAAAGATAAATTAATTATTGATTTTTTAAATTAACTTGACATCTTATATGAGGCCCGCTTAAATTTTTTTCACAACTATTTTTTATAGTAATTTTATTGTATCACTTCTAATAAGTTATTATGAGTCATTTAAGACATGTCTACTTCGAGACTTCAATCGTGATATTTGATTGACTCTCGAAATTATATCAGTGTCACTTAAATTGAAATAGAAGAAAAAGTATTATAAATTTCAGTATTTAAAAACTTAAATTATTCTGAAATATAATAGATTATCAATGCTACAAAACTTTGGACAAGGTGAGTATTATAAATTATAATGGCTAACAACTTAAAATAGTAAATTACAATATCAAAAAACTATTATAAATTACAATAGCTAACAACTTAAAATATTTTAAATATAATTAATTATCAAAATTTTATTTGTATCATATAAATTGAGAATAAAAAATAATATATATTAGGCCTGTGCACGGGCCTTCGATATCTAGTATATATATATATAAGTGTAGTAATAATTCATAAAGGTGGGGTATATACTATAACCAATAATTTGTTTCTCCTAAGATCATTATAAAGACAAGTATAATTTTTAAATATATATAAATTAGGTGAAACAAATATAGTAATAATGTATAAAGGTGGGGTACGGTTTTTAGGAAGAAATGATTCTCTAAATATCTTATATAATTGTTTAAAAATTTTATGTTCTTTGTATGAGATTTTGCAAGTAAAAGATCTTTATTTTCACACATAATATAGATGAAACATCATGTTCTTGAATTTAAAATTTAAATTGGCCACCAAAAAGTTTTTATTTTTTTTTATTTTTTAAGTATATTTGAAAATCAGTGTATATCCATGAAATTTTCAAATATAACCTAAAGTTGTGTTTGAAATTTAGAAAATAGTCAATAACTCGTTTGTCATAGATATTTCGCTTGCCATCACTTTCATCAAACAATCATTTGATAAGAGAATCATTTTTTACTTGATTAGGTTGGACTCGACAAGTTTTATAAAAAATAATAATTGATATGGATATTTTATCACAACATGCATGCTATTGATATCTTGTCATAGGTTTTGAAAAATAATTTTTTAAAAAAATGTGAAAACGAATGAATTTTTTGTCTTGATAAACTAAAAAGGACTAATAAAAATGAAAATACATTTTTGATATAATAGCAATAAAAGTAAAAAGAGGGAGTGTAAATTATTTATGATATTTTGCAATCTTTTGTCAAACGTAGCAATCTACGTATTTTAATTGACATGTAAATTTGTTTCAAGAATCATTAAGGGCATGTTTGGAAAGCAACATGAAAATTAAATTTGAGTGTGATTTGATATAATTATATTGACCTATTTGTTTGATTAATTAATTACTTAGTTAATAGAAAATCTGGGTGAGTTGAGAGGAATAATTACACTTTGCAATTATCAGAAAAGAGATAAAAATTGATAATTACACGATAATTACAAGGTTGTTATAAATGTATTTACGTGAATGTCTATCAATGTCTAATAAGATCTAGTTGATATCTATCAGGATATGAAATCTTTGTCTTTTAGTCAGAAACTAGGAGTATTTTTCCTATAAATAGAAGGGTTTTATTCATTGTATCCTCAAGAATGTGATGATCTCTCATCCCTCAAGAGAAATAAGAATTACACTCTCTATTCTCTCTATTCTTATTCTTTATTCTTTCTTATTTTATAATACATTATCAGCACGAGACTCTGCCAAATAAGGTGAGATTATTAATCTAAAGATAATTTGAGAAATAAGAATTACTCTCTCTATTCTCTCTATTCTTCTTCTTTATTCTTTCTTGTTTTATAATATGCTATCAGCACGAGACTCTGCCAAATAAGGTGAGATTATTAATCTAAAGGAGACTCTGCCAAATAAGGTGAGATTATTAATCTAAAGATAATTTCAAGGTTAGTAATTTCTTATGTTATTTGTCTTTTGCCACTAATAATATAATTATTGTTGGATTTAAGAAAAAATAATTGGCTTGGAACCATTTATATTTAAAATTTATTCCTCAAGAACAATATTATCAAAAGGGATGATAAGATGTTGGGTTCAAGTCCCATTGATAGGGGATAAGCTTCATCGTCGAGAGGGAAACAGCCCGGATCACCAGCTAAGGCCCCTAAATGGCCGCTCAGTGATAAAGGAGGTAGGGGTGCAGGGACAACCAGGAGGTTTGCCTAGAAGCAGACACCCTTGAAAGAGTGCGTGATAGCTCACTGATCGAGCGCTCTTGCGCCGAAGATGAACGGGGCTAAGCGGTCTGCCGAAGCTGTGGGGTGTAAAAATACATCGGTAGGGGTGCGTTCTGCCTTAGAGGGAAGCCTCCGCACGAGCGGTGGTGGATGAAGCGGAAGCGAGAATGTCGTCTTGAGTAACGCAAACATTGGTGAGAATCCAATGCCCGGAAAACCTAAGGGTTCCTCCGCAAGGTTTGTCCACGGAGGGTGAGTCAGGGCCTAAGATCAGGCCGAAAGGCGTAGTCGATCGACAACAGGTGAATATTCCTGTACTACCCCTTGTTGGTCCCGAGGGACGGAGGAGACTAGGTTAGCTGAAAGATGGTTATCGGTTCAAGACGTTGAGTTTTAATCTCAATGTACCATATTGATGATATTATGATGCCTAAGGCAAAATAATGGGTATTTGGTGAAACATGTTCCATTAAATATGTTTCATTCCTTGAATTGAATGTGGTAGCACATCATATGCATGCCTCAATTTGCTTTTGTAGTAGCTATCATAATTTGATACACTTAAGGCATGATTATATTCCATTCCTGGGGAATGAGAAACTTATTAATGCAAACGTGCACTTGATTGTGATGGTATCACAACCTACCCACCTCCGAATGAAGCTGAATAACTGAGAAGAGTTATTTCAAAATCTAATTCTAAAGTAGTAAATCTAAAATTTATTCATAATAGTAAATCTGAAATTTACTAAAGTAAAAAGGCACATATTATGATAAACTTGGAGTTTACTAGTATAAAAGTTCATACGTTGACATGAACGATTACGACATTCCAAAGATGTGCATATTAAGTATTAAACATATATTAATGAATTCGAAAATTCTTCATGAACTTTAATGTTGCTTGTTCTCATGGTACGTTGGTTGGACCAACTAATTTTGGGATTGGATCCCTTAAAATCTAAAAAGTATAAAAGGTGAATATGGGTCCGTTCACCTGTCATGTGATTTATTAAGATGCATCGATAAAAGATAATCACATGTACATTCATTGTCAACCTACGTTTGACATTCATAAAGTTGCTTGCTCAATAAAATTGAGTTAAAGAACATAATTTTCAGATTGTGCATCAAGATAATTCATCTTGATGATGATGGTTTAGCATTGAATGCCTTCGATAAATAGCTAAATCATTGCTAATGAGAATAAAATTTCATGTGTTGGTCTAAAATATGATATGTTGCATACAATAGCACTTGTATGCATTAGACCAATAAATTATGATTATTTCTTCCCTCTCAATTGGTTCAAGGTCATGAACTAAATATTTTATCTAAAAAAATTTGATGTACGGTATACGATTAATGAATATATATTGATACACAAAGATGGATTCCTCAAAGAAGCAGAGGATGTATGTTAGTTTTCCTAAAATAAGGGGGGGATTATAAGCGGCTATGAAATATGTTAGCAATAATCACTAGATAATTCAAGTCAAATGCCGAAAGCATCTCATATTTAAGCTGCAAGTGCTCCTATTTTATGTCCCTGAAGGACAAACTCTATGCATGCGTGAAGCATGATAGACTAATAGGTTCCAAATGAAATAATCTTTGAAAAGGATAAGGGGTAAATAATTATAATAAGAAGGCAATGTGCTCTTGAAGAGCCTATGACATAACACTTCATGAAACCTTATGAGAGGTCCGTTCAAGTACCTGAAAATAATGAAGTGATGAGATCTCAAAATAGTATGTCACATTTTAAATCGATATGAAATGATATATCATTAGTATCTTGATACAACATTGACGCAATATTGTAAAAGATTACGAGAATCTGAATTATACGTTTATTTAAGTATGCTGACGTAGGAACATTTATCAAGTGACAAAAAATGATGCATCTTGGTAAGCTTAAAATTTATTTGATTTGCAGTCCAGACACTTGAAGATGTCACATATGAAATGTTGAATATTGCCACTTGAGTGCACTCATGTATCTTGCAAATACTACAAGGCCCGATATAGCCTTTTCATTCAATTTGTTAGCAAGGTATATTTTTACTCCTACTAGGAGACAACTGAATGGGATAAAACATATGAGCTTGTTTTATTCTAAAGATTGTAGTCCCGATCTTATTGGTCATGCTGATGTTGGGTGCTTATTTGACCCGCATAAATCTTGGTCTCAAATAGGCATATGTTCATATGTGGTGGTACTGCCATATCTTGGAGATATACAAAGTAGTATATTGTAGCCACTTCGTCGAATCATGCTAAGATAATAGCTATCTATGAAGCAAGCCGAGAATGTGTATGGTTGAGGTCCATGATACATCTCATTCGAGAAAAATGTGGTGTGAAATATGAAAATCTACCTACAATTTTATACAGAGATAATGCAACATACATAGCACATCTTAAGGGAGGATTCATAAAAGGAGATAGAATGAAGCACACTTCATCAAAGATTTTCTATATACATGAGCTACAAAAGAATAATGATATTAACGTGCAACAAATTTGTTCAAGTGACAATGTGGCTGATTTATTAATCAAATCTTCTCCAATTGCAACTTTCAAGAAGATGATGCACAAGATTGGGATGCAAAGGTTCAAGGGTGTTCTCATTAGGGGGAGTTGATACGCGTTGTACTCTTTTTTCCTTATGAGGTTTTGTCCCACTAGATTTTCCTTGTAAGGTTTTTATTGAGGCAACCGATATGAGTATTGTTAGAGATGTGTACTCTTTTTCCTTCATTAGATTTTTTTTTTCCACTGGATTTTTTCTACTAAGATTTTAACGAGGCACATTATCTATCTAGACATTCAAGGGGGAGTGTTATAAATGTATTTATATTATAATGAATGTCTATCAAGATCTAATAAGATCTAGTTGATATCTATCAGGATTTGAAGTATCTGTCATTTAGTTAGAAACTAGAAGTATTTTCCCTATAAATAGAGGGATTTTATTCATTGTATCCTAAAAAATGTGATGATTTCTCATCCCTCAAGAGAAATAAGAATTACTCTCTCAATTCTCTCTATTCTTCTTTTTTATTCTTTCTTGTTTTCTAATAAATGTTACTTTTTACTTTTTAATTTTTCATTTCATTTTATTTAATATATTTTTATTTTTGAATTTTTAGAAATATATTTTTTTATATTATATTATTTATCTTTCATTTTTCAACCTTCATTTTTTGTAATTCCATGTAACCGCTCATATTTTTTCTTTCTTATTTATTTTTCTTTTTCTTTATTTAACATATTTTCAAACAACTACAACAAGAAACAAATTAAAAATGACTTATTTTGTCCTGTTATTTTGATGCTTTGATTATTGCATGGTGGATGACTTCTTTGATTATTTTACGAGACTTCTAGACAGATTAACTCAAAATATAAATAAAATGAAAATCTGAAAGAAATAACACAAAATTTTCAAAATCTAATGTCATAAATATAAAATATCTAAATGCAACTCCATAAAAGTGACAAGTAAAAGTTAAAAAAATATTTTTAAATAATAAATAAATAAAAATATTTAAAAATATTTATTTTTATTATATGGGATAATGAGACGGAGGGAGTATTATTAATATTATGGGAGATTCATGGTGCATCACATTTAAGAAATTAAACAAAAAAAAAGGAAAAAGGGTCAAATACACTCCTAAACTTTGTGAAAGTATTCAGATATACCCCCCGTTAAAAGTTTAGCTCACCAATGCTCTTGCCGTCCAAGTCTTGGGCCATATATATCCCTGTTGTCAAATTTTGGGTCATATATGCCCCTGTTGTTAAGTCTTAGCTCATATATACCCCTGTTGTCGTTAATTGCTTTGCTAAAATTTTTCAACCCCATTTTCCCTTTTTTTTTATTTAAGAAATCATATTTCTACATCACTTTTAGTTTGTCATATCGCATACAATTAAATTCACCCTTCTTCTACACATTAGCCACCCGTCAAATGCTCTCATCTACCTCATAATTTCTTTGAATTTTCTCTAATTTGTCGAAATTTCTTTGTTGTGTTTTTGTGATACTTGCATAACCCCAAGAATAATCAAGTAAAAAATGAAAAAAGTAAAAAACAACCCATAAAAACCTCAATGCACAATTGCGATAAAAATCAAGAATTAAAGTACTTACCAACTGCAAATTATTTTAGTATCATATCAACCGACTTCATCTTTCACATCACCATCAATTCTAACATCAATAATAAGAAGAATAAGGAAAACCCAAGTGAGAAATTGAGATGTAGAAGTGTAAAAGAGGCAGTTCATATAGAGACAACAAAAACAAGTTGTCAATTAAAGGATATCTTTTGTACGTATGTATGTATGCATGAGAGAAACGACTATTCAAGAATCTGAAAATACAACAAAAGAGTTTTGACAAATTAGAGAAAATCCTAAAGAGATTGTGAGGTATATGAGAGCATTTGATGGACGTTTAATGTGTAGAAGAAGGGATGGATTTAATTATATGTGATGTTGCAATAAAAAAAATAATGTGGCTAATATAATTTTTTAAGGAAAAAAAAAAAGAAAAAGTGGGTTGAAAAATTTCAGCAAAATAATTAACGGCGACAGGGGTATATATAACCCAAAACTTGGTAACAGGGGTATATATAATTTAAAACTTAACAACAAGGGTATATATAGACCAAAACTTGAATGACAACGACATTGATGAGCCAAACTTTTAACGGAGCATATATCTTAATATTTTTACAAAGTTTAGGGGCATATTTGACTCTTTCTCTTTAAAAAAAAGGACAACTAATACAGATCATTAATATTATGCCTCATTAAACTACTGTAATATATTACATCTATGATATTTTTGAAATTTTAAATTCCAAATTATATAAATTAAATATTTCTCTCTTTAAGAATGTTTGTCTATATTATTAAAAATAAATGTCTAATAATATTTGTTTAGTTTAAAAAATTAATGAATAATTAATTTTTTTCTACTCATTTTATCATTTTTATTAAATATTATTCTTTATTCAATGATTTTATCAAAATATTAAATTTATTATATTCAGAGGATAATATAGTAAAATCATCAATTATTTATAATTTTTTAATATGTGTGACAAGTTAATAGTAGACAAGTATTATTGAATGAAATGAGTAAATATATCATATAAAATCCTAAAAATCTTATTTTGTCATGACTCAAAAATGAGGTCATGATGACACTTATCGTATTAAATTTTGTCAAAGAATTAAATTTATTATATTTAGAGGATGATAAAGTAAGATCATTATATTATTTATTGTTTCTTAATATGTGTGTCAAGTTAATAGTAGATAAGTATCTCTGGCGAATGGAGTAAACTCTATGGCCAGTTCCCTACCGCTTAGTACACTGACAGAGGAACGGAGGATTAGTCTCACGGCTGTCGGCTGTGGGGATACTTTGGGAAACCAAAAAAAATAGTAGATAAGTATTATTAAACGAAATGAGTAACTATATCATATAAAAATTCTAAAAAACTGTTATTTTGTCACAACTCAAAATAGGGTCATGATGACACTTATCGTGACCCAACCTTGATGAATAAGCCAACCAACTAAAAAGGAAAGAAATTCACATCAAGTAACAATAATAAATAGACGACACTTCTAGAATGAACCAAACCAACTCCAAAACACAAATAAGGCAGAAATTTAAAAGAAATAACATGAAATCTCCAAAATCTGATGTCATTAGTGTAAAGCATCTAAATACAACTTAAAAATACTGAAAATATGAATATGTCTTTGAGAATAAGTAAAGACATTTAAAACAAATAAGAGGAGGTTCGAAGTTAGCTCTGAAAGCTTTAGAGCACACCAGTACCTCGATCACCACTCAGATAAGTACGGAATCAATTTTTACATCTTGTGTTGTCCGAATCCAACATAATCCCGCTACTTAATTAAATTCGATTTTTCGAATCTAATAAAACTATTCATATTATCGACTTTTAGAACATCAAATATTAATTGAAGTCAATTATATGACTTTTAAAACCTCTAAAAATCGCAAATTCACTCAAATCATTTCCAACCACATTGAAAATTGCGTCAACTGTTTTCACACCCTAAAATAACATATAAAAACTACAAAATTTCATAATTCAGTTCATCACATTTTCCTATATATACGACTGTATACAACTAAAATTTGATGTGTAAAGGAAATACTAATATTTGATCTATAAAAAAACTACTGGCATATTCCTCCGGACATTTAATTATTTTATCTACTAAAAAGTCTTGTTTTAGCCATGCGATTTAGTGAGGGACGTCTCTCACTAATTAAGATTTAGTGAGGGCAACCATCGCAACAAGGTGTCTTGCTAATTATTAGTGAGGGAGACTCTCGCAAAATAGTGACGGACTCCGACACTCAGCCATCGCTATTTTGATCTCCTAATTTTCCAAAAAGATATAATGTAGCGAGGGATGTCCCTTGCTATATTAAAAATATATATAATATTAATTTATAATTTTGTGAGGAATGTCCTTTGCTATACTAAAAATATATATAATATTAATTTATAGTTTTGTAAGTGACGACCCTTGCTATATTAAAAATATACATAATATTAATTTGTTATTTAGTGAGAGACGTTCCTTGCTATATTTAAAATATATATAATACTTACTTATTATTTAGTGAGGGATGACCCTAGGTATGTGAAAATTAATAAAAATTATAAATTTAAATATACTGAGGGATACCCCTCGTTAAGTTAAATAAAAAAATAATTTGATATTTCGATATTTTGAGGGGTATCCCTCCCTAAATCCCTCGCTAATATGGTATTATTTTTAGTATTTTACTGCACCAAAAAATTAAATATTTCAATAGAAAATCAACGTACAATCAATACAAACTAGTAAAACAATAAGAAAATGCTTCCGAAACAATTCAAACATTAAAATTAAGCAACCAAACTTCATATATATTCATCCAACTTAAACAATGCGCAAACAAGTATAAAAAGTATGCAAAATAGTAGCAAAATAGTATGCAGAGTATGTGGAATGCAAGTTTAATGACGTGAGGCGGGAGAATGAGGTAGTAGTGAAGCTGGAATCACAGGAGGTATGTAAGAGGGATAGTTTCAAGTATCTCGGGTCCGTGATCTAGAGTAACGGTGAGATTGATGAGGATGTCTCGCACCGTATTGGGGCGGGATGGATGAAGTGGAAGCTCGCGTCGGGGTTGTTGTGTGATAAGAAGGTGCCGTCCAAGCTGAAAGGCAAATTATACAGGGTGGTAGTCCGTCCGGCCATGTTGTATGGAGCGGAGTGTTGGCCAGTTAAGAACTCCCACATTCAAAAAATGAAGGTGGCAGAAATGCGGATGTTGCGCTGGATGTGTGGGCTGACTAGAGGGGATAGAGTTTGGAATGAGACTATCCGGGAGAAGGTTGGTGTGACTCCAGTGGAGTGCAAGATGCGGGAAGCCCGATTGAGATGGTTCGGACACGTGAAGAGGAGGGGCATAGATGCCCCGATTCGTAGGTGTGAGAGGCTAGCGTTGGATGGTTTTAGGCGGGGTAGGGGTAGGCCGAAGAAGTACTGGGGAGAGGTGATAGGCGGGACATGGAGCAGTTACAGCTCACCGAGGACATGACCCTAGATAGGAAGGTCTGGAGGACGCGAATTAGGGCAGAAGACTAGGGCCGGTTTGGGTCGCTAGTGTAGGGAATTACTTGGTGGGGGTTTTATTCTTGTTATGATTCCGTGTTCCATGTTTTATTACGAATCTGTGTGCTTTCCTCTGTTTTCTAATACTTATGGGTGCCGTATTTATGTTATGTAATCTAGTTCTGTGCTTTACTATGAGTTTGTGTGGTATCTCGTGACTTGAGCCGGGGGTCTATCGGAAACAACCTTTCTACTTCTTTAGAGGTAGAGGTATGGACTGTGTACATCTTACCCCCCAGACCCCACTAGGTGGGAATACACTGGGTTTGTTATTGTTGTATTAACAATTAGCTCAATGCAAAAAACAAGAAACTGCAACAGTTTCTTAGCAACAAACATCAAAAGCATCATGAAGTAGATAAGTATCTTTATTACCATCTTATCTCCAACTAACAAGCTTTTTGAACTCTTTCCTTGCTGACAAAGGAAAACAAGGCATAGACAACTGCAATTTAGTAGTATCTAAGATGTAGAAGTTCTCCTCTATCCTATTTTATGGGACGGTGTTTGATTGGACCTAAAGTTGAAAAGAAAAAGGATGACTTTGAAACTCGCCATCTAAATAATTCATAGATATTTGTGTGGCAATAAATGATCTCGTTAAAGATAATATGAAGAGTTTAAAATTAAATCATCAGAGCAACAAAGCAACTAAAGCAGAGATGTATAGGATGATCCTAAGTGCTATTATCTACTTAAATGAAAAGAAAGGAACCTTCAAGCTTTTTCAAAGCAAACAAAGGCCTACTGATGTAATTATTCGACTAATGGTGCATGATGTGGCATATATATGTCAATTAAAACCAAAACTAGCAGGGGGGCTACAAAAGCTTAATAATTATCCATGATGTTAGTTGTTGGTAGGTAATTTTAGTGTTAGCAGGCTGTTAGCAGAAGGTTGGGACTCTATCCAACCTCAGATTATCTTTTTGTGCTGTAAACTTCTCTACTTGATAATGAAATCAATTTCTTTCCAAAAGATTAAACTGTTTTTAAATGTAGAATGCATTATTCTCTTTGAAACAAACTAAGATTGAAAAGCATGCCACATAAAATGCGATAGGGAGAGTAACACTGAGCTAACTGTAAGCCTCACAGTAACTATACATATTGATCTTTAAACTAAAACTTTTACACTCTCCACAGAATAAGAAGAATGAAGAATCAAACTATACATCTGGTTTGAGTAACTATGCGTAATCTTTAACGCCCCTTCACCTCAGAACCTAAGAAAATAATCTCCGATTTGATTTATAGATTTAACAACTAGCTAAATGCAAGAAAGAAGAATCTGTCAACAGTATTTTTAATTTCACTAAATCAAGAAACTTCAAAAGCATCACGACTCTACAGAAGACTAAAACAGTAGTAATCTTCAAGCCAGAAGTAGATAAGTATTTGTATTACCATCTCATCTCCAACTAACAATCCTTATTAACTCTTTCATTACGACAAAGGAAAACAAGGCAAAGTGTCAAAGTAACTTTTCACACTACACACACAATAAACCTCAAAAGTTATAAGCAGCACATGGTAACATGAAAAATGTTGAAAATATCTTTTTCATTAACTGAGAGGTTTTGGAGCGTTTAATCCATTTTGTTATCTGAAGTATACATACCATAAAATCATTGAGGACTCCTTGTTGCATACGAGATGACACTTGACTCCAAAGAGAATGTAAAATGACCTCGGGAGCTTCACAGCAGGGAGATTCGGTGAGGAATATGAGAAATTAGAACGCTAATTGTGAACGAAAGCTAATGGAACACTAATTTTAATGTAGGGTTTCTTTTAAGAAATTAGAATTTAACCCAAATTCAAATTGTGAAAAGTAAATGGGGGAAAATAATGAAGGGGAAGCAATTGGGGAAAATAAGACACGTTTTCTACTTTTAAGGATTTAACCGAGTCCTTACAATTTTATTTTTACTACTATAAATGAAATAACTCCTGCTATACTCTAGTGGATAACATTTTAAAAATATATGGGAATCAATCATCAACATTATTTAATGAAATAATTATTAAAAATTCCACTAAAAATTGAATTGATTTTTGATTAATATTTAAGGTACATTTTTCATCATAGTAATACTAAACAATTGCATATATTAAATCTTATAGTATTTTTTTTTTATATAATTTTCTAATTTCTAAATTTTAAATTATAAATAAATTTAGCTCTAAAAATTTGTCAAATTGACTCTTGCAATGCGAAATATGCTAAGTAAATGACTACATAAAAATTATACTTTATATATTGCTATCATCTTATGTATGTTAATCAATCAATAATATTTCTTACAAATATTAATAGTACAATTCTAATTGTATAATTATCAAAATATAAGTTAATCAATCATTTTCATTACTTAGTGATATCACTAATACACTTCTATTTAATGTAATTATTAATTTATTAGTTAATTGTTAATAGTATTCTTAAAAACGACACCAGTATACTTTACTTAGTTAAACTGTTAATATGTAAGCTAACCAAACAGTAATAGCAACTTTTTACTAAGAGTATCACATATATATATACAGTGCCACTTAAATTGAAATACTTAAAAATATAATTGAATATCAATGCCACAAAAGTTAGGACAAGGAGAGTAACATGTATTATTTGAAAATCACTTAAAAAGTATTATAAATTACAATAATTAACAATTTAGAATATTAAAAAAAAATATGTTATATATTTCAAAAACGTACATAAAAAATGACTATAAATCATAACAATTAACAACTTAATGTAGACACGTGATTTCGTCCTCTTAAAGTTCAATTTTATTCACTTTTACCCATTTTTATTTTATCCTACCGTGTACCCTTACCCATGTTATTATACCCTCATAAAATACAAAAAATAACAAACCCCTAATAAATTCTATCCTATCCTAACCTCTACATCTTATCCTAACAACCTACCCAATCAAAATAATACACATCACAGCCTACCCCTACCCCACGTGACCCCACCTACCCTACCTCACTACCCCACCCTCACCTCACAGCCTATATACACACACAAAGGGATATATTCCAGAGGGATATTAAAAGAAAAAAGGAGACCAAGAACCGGATTATGAATTTTTTAGTTTCTTCCTTACAATAACAGAGGGTCCATTTTTTCTTTCACAAAACTCACGCCATAGACGATTCCTTCACAGAAAACATATCGATCATCACTCACACCCACACCATTAACACACGATAGAGACAAGCCATTCTTTTTCTTTTCTCCAAGCACACACACTCACTGGAAGCCGGGACCGTGACAGACAACCTATTTTCTTTTCTTCGACAGACGATACACGTACAGATCTTCACTGCTTACACAGAATTCCCACACACCTAATTGATAATACACACTCACCCACACACAATCGGCGAGAAGTGAAAGAGAGGGATGATCGAGAGTGAGAGACGCGAGAGAGAACCGAGAGAGATAAGGGGAGAGACAGGGAACAGAGAGAAATTAAAATCACGGAGTGAGGTATCCGGAGAAAATACGAATCAAGAAGGTGAGAGCGATCGAAGAGAGAGAGAGAGTTGGCGGTGGTGGACTGTTCCGGCGATGTCTCGCCGGAAATCGCTTGGAACTTGATCTGATTTTTTTTTCTGTTCTTTCTGAGCTCGCCGGAGTTCCATTAGCTCCGGTCTCACAGATTTCCCAAGTTTTTTTTTGTTTGATATTTTGGTTCTCGGGTTGCTCAATTCGTGCCCGTGGATTTCTATTTGGACTGCATTTTTTGGGAATATTCCATTTTCAAAGTCGGTGGATAGTGGAGATTTGTTGGACATTGAGGATTTTTAGGACGATTCTTTATTCCCTTTATAAATCAATTGAAAATACTCGGAAGGAATCAAATCATTCCGTTCCTTATTTTTCAATACCGAGGTTGGATTTGGAATTCATGTTGAGGTTCGATTTGAGGTTCCAGTGCGGATTTCGTCTCGTTTAATCGAATAATACTTGAAAGCGGCATTGAGGTCCAATTCTTTCCTCTCTCTCTTTTAATTCTTATATGATATGGAACGTGATTCGTGATGATGTGAATTGTTGTTGTTCTGGTTTGGTATTTGATTCCCTTGATTGTGGATTGATTATGGATTATGTGAGGAGATGATATCTCGTTTGGAGAATTAAAATTGATGGTTTGGAGTGGAATTAAAATTGATAAAAGTGAATACGTATTTGTTTTAATTCATTATTAGCGGTTTAATTTGGAATAAGCACGAATTTTGTTGAAATAGATAGGCAAAGGTAGGTTCGGGTAGGCAAAATTTAGAATTGGTGGATTGTTGGAATGTTTGAAATATTTGTGGAATGGTTTTGATTTATGCATTGAGATTCAATTGTATAATTTGGCCGGGGAATGCCCCAAAGTATTTGTATATATTTATTGCCCGAGGAATGCCCCGAGGTATCATGTACCCGGAGGACGTTCGTGATGATGGCCCAAGGCGTCGGGTAGAACATTAGTTTAGAATTAATTTAGCATAGGTTTATATTTTTGCATTTCTTTTCATACCCCAGACTGTATAATTGGACTGAACATTACATTTTGGATTGTTTTGTTTTGTTTATCGTTTGATTGTTTTGCGTGCCTTTGTGTGGTTTATACATTTCGTAGTTTCAAAATAGTCGATACAATCTACCTAGCGACCGTAGTTGAACCATGGGATCGAGGGGTGCCTAATACCTTCCCCTCGGTCAATAGAATTCCTTAGCCGGAGTCTCTGTTCGCAAACATATTTAAAGAGTCAAATGGTTTTTGAAAAGGATTTTCCAATGGTGAATTGGCACACCAGATTATGCCAAGTGGCGACTCTGAATAAAAATGTTAATAATCCTTTTTTCAAAATAAATTTTCATTTCTTGTCACTTAAATAATAAAACCCTTTTCGAACATTAAATTATAACCATTTTTTTGGAGTCGAAAAAGAGGTGTGACAGCTCTGGCGACTCTGCTGGAGAATTTAGTGAGTTTTCAGAATTCGAGCTATATTTTAGAGTCGTATCGGCTTTGTTTGGCACTACGAGTGTATAAGCATTGTTTGTGATTATTGTTGGTGCTATTTTCACTTTTGTACGTTTTCGTGCTCTTTGTTTATAGTATTTATCCTATGTGTTACCGCTTTATATCTGTCATCATGAGTCCACCCCTCGGCCTTATTTCTGCAACAAGTCCGTAGTACATATGTTGTACACAACCTCTAGTTGAGTCATCCTTATTTTGGGGGGGAGCCGTCGGTGTTATGGAGTAGGTGGAAAGCAAAGCAGCCACTATCGACCATACGCTCCCCCGAACAGCCTTGTTAGTGAACCACAACGTAGGTCAGCCTTTAGGCCATGCTTATGTGCATCATACGGAGACCTAGCGGGACCCACATGACCCTTTGTAGGAGACTCACCTCTAAAGCATCCCTACAGGCTAACTGTTACATTTTTAAGTGTAACGTGATCATTTGACAGACTGATTTTTTTTTTTTAAAAAAAAGTGAATTGAAAAGAATGAATCAAAAGGAATGTCGTAGTTTATTTTAGAATTCTTTATGGCTTTTGTTCTTCACGATCCAAAAACTCAAAAAGATTTTTTATGTTTTGCATTTGTCTTCTCAAAGTACCATAAATTCAAAAAAAATAAAATTTGTTTGCCTTTTCTACTTATTGGTCAAAAACAAAATACCAAAAAGATTTTTTTCATAATTGGTGGTGTCAATCTCAGTTGAAATGTCTAGTTGAAAATCCTAAAATTTTTTATTCGTTTGTTTTTGGTTGTGTCTCTTAAGTTGGGGTCAATTTATTAGTTAATCGTTAATTATCCAATCTGGATGAACTACGCATACCTGATTCCCTTTCCTTGGGTTGGGATACGTAGGCAACCCTCGATGGGTCTGGTATTCTTTGTGTTGGCCTTTGTCTTATTATTAGCCTAGGTCTCTCGCCCCATAATCTAGAGTTGTTAGCCAAGTAGACTAATCTCGCTCAGTACTTCTGTTCGGCAAATTGGAGTCATGGATGTGGTCTGTCCCATCGACATATGTTTGCATCGAAAATCCCAAGGGATGGGAATCTTCTACTCCTGTCGAATTTTTGAGATAACGTCTTGTGTGTTATTACAGGATGGATTTATCCACAAAGTCTAGAGTTCTGATGGTTGTCAAGGTGCCCAAAAAGTTAATCAAATGGTGGGAAATGTGTAACTATGTTGATCAGTAGAAACTGGTTAAAATATTAGGTGATCTTACGAAACTTCTACATATTACCCCTCGTCCAGATTTAATAGAGGCTTTGTTGACCTTTTGGGATCCGAGTAGTTTGGGATTCAGGTTTGGGGAATGTGAAATGACTCCTACTTTGACAGAAATATCCGGTTTGTTGTATTTGCCCTATATCGAGAAGGATATGATCCGAGCACGAAATCATACTGGCGTGAGATTTTTGCAGTCTTGTGGTTTAAAAAGTAAGGATATCCGTTTGGGTTGTTTAAGTGATTCATGGGTTTCCCTAGATTTTTTGTTCGCTAGATTCGGGCCCTCGGAAGGTTTTGATTGCTTTTGGGATGAATTTCATGTGACTAAGAAGAAGTGGGAGAGAAAGCGTCTTGAAGTCTTTACCCTCGCTTTGTTAGGTACTTTAGTGTTTCCACTAGAAGAAAGACGTATTAATACCCATTTGCAATCTGTGGTGATGGCCCTATTTCATAAGGATTAAAACGACAAGGGCATTAATCAAAAGGGAAGGTTCACTCTCATACCCATGATCTTAACAGAAATATATAAGGCTTTAACCGAAGTGAAGGGGGGAAGGAGATTTTTTGAGGGCAGTAACCTGATATTGCAGATATGGATGATGGAGCATTTGTATGCGCCTTTTTTATTTAGACCAGACGTGTTAGATCATTGTATTCCCAATCGAGTGAAAGCCATGGACTCCAGGTTGTGTTTGGATAAATTCTCGTTACCCGTGGGAGTCGACGCTTGGATTGAATTTCTTGAGTCAAGAACCAGGGATAGCATTTTGTGGACTTATTTGTGGCTTCGCCCAAAGATAGTATTGTTGGGTTGTCAGACGCAGCTCCCTTTAGTTATGTTAGGGCTTAATTGCACTAGACCATACAGTCCTTCTAGGGTAATGTGCCAGTTGGGTAGGTTGCAGGACGTACCACCAGCAGTGGATCTTCTGAAGGATATTGAGTACTTTAAGGACCAAGCCTTAGGTGAGAGCAAGTACGAGCAGTTTTGGAAGCATGCAACAAAGCTAGGTGTGGACACACTCAAAGAAAGTTTGGATAATCAGGGGTACACTCAGGGATATGGGGTCTGGCTTCAATCTATCCCTCGGGGTATCAATCAACCCTTACCAGTGCAGCTTAGAGGGAGAATACAAGAAGAATGCATAGTAGATGACCATCAGGATGAAAGTGTAAGGTCCAAAGTGGAAACACTGAGAGTTCAGTTAGCAGATTTGTTCAAGACGGTAGAAAGGTGTCAGAATAATCTTTCCAAGTGCACTCCTCATGAGGCAGGGATACGGGCCCGAAGCTTCTTCCCCAATATCAGGTTGTCTTTACAGGATATGCTACAAAGTTTAAATGGAAGGAAGAGAACTTCACAGGCAGGTCCATCTCAGTCAGGGTCATCACGTAGAGCACCAGTCTGAAAGGCCATTTCTTATCTTATTTCAATTTTAGTCTTTTATGTGTCTGTCATTATCGGGTGGTGTCTGCTTTAAGTCGAAGTCAAGTTGTTTTTGGTATTAGGGTCTTTATTAGTAATTTCACGTATGTCGTCTTAGGGGTCTAGAATGTTGTTTCGTATTTGTTGTTTAGTTTTAAAGTAGTCCTAAATTCTTTGTATATTTTTGTTGTTTCTTTCATCAAAATGTTATGATATTACGTCTCTCCGTTGTTTGTTTATTTTCGTTTTTGCAAAAAATAAAAAAAATAATAAAAAAAAAGTGGGCGATGTTTATGCACATGCTGCCCGAACTACGCAAGATCTGATTCATGTACAACATGATACGTAGGCAACCTACTTTTAGGTTCGATCTAATCATTTTGTTTCGTTGTTTTTCATTATTTTTCCTCTTTTAAAGAAAAACAAAAGCCATAAAGAATGATAAAATAAAGGTAGATAACGAGAGAAAAGAAAAGAACAGAGATGGATACGAATAATAATAATAATAAGTGTAAAAAAAAAGTGTAGACAAAAATCAGGATGATGTTAAAATGACCTCGCTACCCTCAAAAGCTGGTAGAAATGAACATGAGTTTAGGACAATTTTACCAATGTGATTTCCATGCTTGTTGTGTGCCCTAATACTAACGGATGTTGTCTTTGATGAGAATGTTCTTTCAGATAACAGTGGTAGGTTTGCAGCACTCTGGCTAGTCACCCATACTTCACTAGATCCAAAGCAAAGCTTGCCATGGCTAGCAGGGAGATTGAAAATTCGCTCATTGACCCGGATCAGGATCACAGG